>NC_061797.1:14746425-15049455 GCF_021462225.1 Girardinichthys multiradiatus
TAATAAAGTTTGACTGACTGTTTTGTTGACATTCTCTTTAGCACAGCTCCATCTAGTGGATGCATAACGCAACCCCAGTCAAACGTTTGACTGCAGTAGCTTCTATTCTATGCGCCTTATAATCCGGTGCGCCCTATATATGAAAAAAGTTCTAAAATAGGCCATTCATTGAAGGTGCGCCTTATAATCCGGTGCGCCTTATAGTGCGGAAAATACGGTAATTAGTGGCTCAGCAGCAGGTGAATAACTCTCTCAGTATCCACAATGTGGTAGCATTGAACTGTTTCACTGCATTTGGGAGTCTACATCTTCGCTCGTTAGTAAATTAAATGTAAATTAAACCAGACCTGACACGTTTACCTTTTCAGGGAAAGTATTCATATTCAGTGCAAAGACAGGAGTCCTACAGGTCATATTACTGAGTAGTGCTATATGATAGATCCTCAAACCACATTACGATTATCTCAAACAGATACATAATTAAAATCTTGGTAGCAACAAAATAGCAGCGATCTAAGCTTAAACTGACGGCTGCAGGACGATAAACATGCACCATAAATGTAAACTGTTCTTACTGAGGTTCTCAATAGTGTAGTAGCGCTGCTTGTAGTCCACTTTGATGGTCTGAGCATGGGGACTTCCGATGCCGTAGCTGATGGTGTAGCCACGCACCACGATGTCCTGGTTCTCTGGCGGCGTCCAGCTCACCACGATGCTATTGACCAGCGAGCGGACATGCAGCGAGCTGGGTTGGTCCGGTACGCGAGATTCTGTTGGGAGTAAATGCAGGAAAAGGTTTAGTGCAGATCTGAAGCTACTCAGGAGATTCACAGCAGCAGACAGACTGGTTCTGGTTCAGACTGTTTGAAACGACAAATGCAAGACTTCTTACCATCCAGGTCGCTCTCAAACGTCTCTGTTGGGTACCACTCGGTGGCCGGTCCAGTCCCGTTTACTGTCACAGCTGACACTCGAAAGGAGTACTCTGTTCCAGGCTCCAAACCTAAACAGGCAACCCAGATTCACAGATTAGGATTCACAGAGTTCTGTTTTTATGGATTCGTCTAGAAGGTTTTAGAACATTCTGGACATTTGAGTTGGGCTTCATTAATTTGTGTTTAATTCATTTATTTTTTGTTAAAATTCAAAGACAGAACCAGGGGTATGAATACATTTGAGCTTAACTTTCTTTTCTGGGCTTTATTTTATGACAAGTGAAACATTTGTACATATATTTTTTTTAATACTCATCATGAAGAATGATTAAATCCATGTTTTTCTAAACGTTTCAAGGCTGTGTAAATAGCCTGATTTCCGGAGTGAACCTAAAGTGGCACAGCTTTTTCATTTGAATTCCTCTCCTTCACAATCCTGATTATATTCTGTTATTTACTGAACATTGGTTCAACAGCACCTCAGTCAATTTTGGGGTCATTTGGAGATCTGTGTACAGATGTTCAATCAATAGTAATAATAATCCATATAACCCTCCTGAAATGTTTTCTCACTGAATCAACTAGGAAACAGATGCTGTGAATGTTCTCAGTTCCACATTGAGATTTTCATACATTTAAAACAAAAATGAAAACCAAAGTAATCAAAACAAAACAAAGCAAAAGAGTGTTACTTTCATAAACGTATTTAGGAAACACTTCCTAACAGCTCAATAGGTAATTTCTGCAAGTGTCAGAAAATGTAGAAATCTTCTTTCAGCCCGCTGAACGTCTGTGTGCAGCAAAAGGTAAGGCAGAGGCAGCCTGGTAACCCCAGAGCTCTATAGCAACAAGCTCCCACCCCCACAATCAGGAGGGCTTCCCAGATTGGGAATCCCTGCATTGGACAAAAAATATTCTTGAAAATGACAAAAATGTAACTTAACATTCAGCAGAGAACATCTCTCAGCTTACCTCAGGACAGATAAAGTTAGATGGGCTCAGGTGCAAGGACCATTTTTTACAATATGTTAATTTATTAAATCATCAGGATGTGAATTTTCAACTTTAATTAAAGTTTTAGGGGTTTTAAAAAATGTGCACCACTTAAAAAGCTTAACCAATAAAACCATGAGATAAATGTTAAGTCTGCCAGAGAGCATAAAAATACTGTACCTTACACTGGCTCATGTTTTATAGGCAAATCTCCCACTGTGGGGGCTGCAGCCCTGCTGGGTGCTGGTTTCTGTATTAATGTATGATTCCTTTGGGGGGGCGCTTCTGACAAATGAGGTGTTTCTGTATTAATTTGCAATAAAATTTGTCATTGTCATCATATTGCGCTATTTGCACACTGCACTCTAATCCTCTAGTAATGTCTCTCTGTATTTGCTTCTCTACTCACTCTCCCCCTCCCTCGAGGCCGTCTTCTAAAGCCTGCCTTACCATCTATGCCTCCGAGGCTACAACATATCTTTCTTAAAGCTTCTAAACCAACAAACACCCCTCTGTTTCACCCCCTGGAATGATCTCCAAAATCATCTTTTAAGTGTAAATTCTCTTTGATGCGGCGCGCAGCGTGGGGCCGGGCCACTTGAAAGTTGCTGAGACAACATCTAATATTAATCACCATTGCTGTGCGCTTCTTTTTGGTGATACCGTGCAGAATGGGGCTGGTAGCGGCATGTGATCTTTACATAGCAAGGCTTGTAACTTTAGATGAAACTCAGCCATACAACCCGGCTGACTACGTGCATCAGCGCAGGTTCATCATGAGTTTGGACTTTAAATTTTGCAGCACATCAGACGCAGCAGATGGATGCATTCATCCGAGAGAAACTAGAGTTTGATAGCATGAAAGATTTAATAATAAAGCAATCCAATGCACCAGATGGAACAAAATACTCTCTGGTAAGAAACACGTATAATCCACCTGGATTAAATAATCATAACAATATTTGTTCCTGAAACTGACAAACTGCTGTCAACACTTTCAAGTCAAGGGCAACCATCCCTCATTACTTTTACACTGTTCTCAGCTTTAAAGACAAGTGTGAATTCAAACCAGGACACAGTCAGCAGCTTTTTGTGTTAGAAAGACACAAGAAAGAAAAACAACATCCTCAGATTTTGCACATCTTTGTAACTTTACTTTGGGTCTCATTAGGTTTAAATACTTTAAAGATCTTAATTGAAATAACTTCTCTCCCTCAGTATGATGCTGCTTAATTTTTCTTTACAATCAGCCTCCAACGCTTTAAAAGTACTTTCTAGTATGAGCTAAGAGGTGGATTATACACAGCTCACTGGGTTCCCAGTGCCTCATCGTCCCAGTTTGCTCAATGAGAAAGCCAAGTATGAATATAGAAGCGTACCATGAAGCACCGACGTGAGAGCATGCTGTTAAAGGGTAGGCGTGAAAATTGAAGAAAACGTCCCTCTTTTGATGTGAGTATGTTTATCCAGTGTGAAAAAGAAAATTTGCTATAAATGTGTTTAGCCATAGTTATTGGCAGCCTAACACTTAATATAAAATAGATAGTATTTGAATCTTTCTTTCTGTCCAGGGTGTACCCCGCCTCTCGCCCATAGACTGCTGGAGATAGGCATCAGCTCCCCCGCGACCCACTATGGAATAAGCGGTAGAAAATGACTGACTGACTGACTGAATCTTTCTTCAATTTCTTTGCAAGTTGAAAAGAGAGTCCACAAACGTTTAATAAGTAATCTATTACTAGCTCCCTCCCTGGGTGTGTATATATATATATATGTATGTATATACATACATACATACATGAACTTTGATAACATCCTATTCTTATCAAATTAGGGTTATGCAAAGTGTTGACAGCAGGTCTACCAAAAACGTATTTCCTAACACTGAATTAATTTAATTTAATTAAAGAAACGCTTATTTTAAGGCTTTTTACACTTTTTACTCAGGGGTGTCAGTATCTGTAGAGGGTGCAGCACCTGACCTCTGACAATCCAGTTATTCTCTCTAACCTAACTGTACTGCTGTAACATCTAGGACTCAAAGGTGACCAAAACATTACCATCAATTAGCTTGAAAAGCTCAGTCCCTGCAGTGGTCACAGCTGATTCACTCCTCCGGGAAACTTTCCGGTAACGTATCTTGTAGCTGGTGATTTCCCCATTCTGGCCACTCAGCGGAGGCGGCTGCCACCGAACCATGATACTCTGAAAAATAAGAGCAGGAAATAAATCAAATGAAAGCAAAATGTCTTATTTAGCACATTTGAATCCCGCAGCTTATAAGGTGACCTCATATTTTAGCAGGAAGTGGCAGATGTTCACACGAATGCTAGGAGGAGGGGGTGCCTTTGTATTAATGCAGCTCCCCAGGTTCTCTCCACTATCTCCTCTGCACCTCCCTTCCTCCTGACGGGGGTGAAAACAGCCGGGCCTCACACAAACAAACACCCCGTTGAGCACGAGTGTCAACTGAAACACTACGAGCAAAATTAACATGAATAATAGAGGCAGCAGTCCTGATGAGCGAGGTATGTGCCGGGTTTGAGGCTGCACAGCTACCGAGTCGAAGATGAATTTGGGCCTTTTGTTGGCAGGCTGCGCTGTTGCTGGATGGAGGGATCTGATTTTCAGCGTGTGTTTAAAGAGATAGATGGAGGGGGGGTAGCTCAGCATGGGATTGCTGTTAATTAACGCTTTCTCACTGTCACACTGATGCACAAAGAGCCTGAATACAAGCGCAAGCTCCTCCCTTGCTGAGATGAGGGAATTGAACAAATTAAAATTGGGTTAAGTGTGTTCAAATATTTCCATTTTTCTTATTACACTGTGGGCCACTAAACTGGGATGTGTGTTGCCTTTCTTTCATCTTCTCCCAGATCACATTTAACTGACTTTGGGAACTGACTACAGGTGAAAGAGGAGAGCTTCTGCCTTAGAACTCTACAGTAAACTTCAATGTATGCATTTAGCATTAATTTTTGAGGTCATTGTGAGGAACATGGCACGTGGTTATATATTCAACGCCCTTTACTCTGATATAATTCCAAATAAGTCATTTAATTAGTGAAAAAGAGTACATCCTTTTGTAATTTAGTCTCAGTAACACTCCACAGCAACCTGAACATGTTCTGAAGCTTTATGCTGTGGAGATGCTTCTTTTTTAGCATGGACAGGGAAACCAACAACGTGTTGGGAAGATAGAGCTAAATATAGCACAATCATGGTGGAAACCCTGTTAGAGGCTGCAAAACCCTAACCCTAGGCTGGATATGCACCAGACCTACAATGGAGCAGATAGATTAAAGCATATTCATGTGTTCAAGCAGTTCAGTCCAAGCCCTAAACACAATCGAGAATCTGTGGCCAGATTTAAAAAACTGAAGTTCCCAATCCGGCCGTCCTTGAGCTATTTTGCAAAAAAGACTAGGCGACTAGTTCAGTGTCTGAATGTGCAAAGCTGATAGAGACGTACGCTAAAAGACTTGCAGCTGTTACTGCAGTGAAATGTGGATCTAAAAAGTATTGATTAAGGGGCTGAGTTAAATGCAAGGCACACCAGACTTTTATTTTTTTTAAAAACATTCAAACCTGGTGTAATTTTCCTTCCATTTTATAATTATGCAACACTTTTTGTTAGAACATCACATAAAATGCCAAATCAACAACAATTAAGCTTGTGGCCATAATGTGACAACATGTGAAGGAGTTGGACGACAGTCATATGTTTTCCTCTTTCTATTGTTGCTGCATAGCTAACTGCATATTTCTCTTTTAAATCGTCCTAGCATTATTTTCCTAATGGCAACAAATAACTGCAGTTGCTACAAAGGAAAATAATAAAGCTTGTTTTAAATTGGCCTTTTCTGGGTCTTAATTGTCCATTCACAAAACATTTCCCTTGAATGCATCCTCTTTTCACACTTAAAATTAGTAAAAGGGTGTTTTCTTACCAAAAAAACTCAGCCGAGCATGGCTCAGCAGGGGTGGTCAGTTTGCACTCAAGCCGGGAGGCTGTGATAGGATTGTTTGTCAGTGCCCCCCATCCCCTCATTCGGGCTTTGAATCGACCAGCGAATGGCTAAGAGTGCTGGCTGTAGCTTCAGAAGTCAATCCACGCACCCTGAGGATTTGCCCATCTTTTTTCTTTCTTTTTTGCAACTCTCTTTTTAGACTCACATGCCAGAAGTGGGAAACATCTTTTGTAAAAATTTAATCCATCACCCTTGTGGAGATGTACAATAAATAGGCCCTCAGCTCTCTGTTTGAAGATCAAATGGCTAAAACGGCGGGAGGTCGAGGGGTGCTTCCCGTTCTAATAACAGCCTCCGTGCGCAAAAGCCAGCAGCCACCTCTGCAAGCCGCGTCCAATGAAGAGATTCATGCACAAACTGCAGTATCTTTCAGTGTAATACAACAACTAGACTCAAAAAGAGTGCGAGAAACCCGTACACTAAATCAGAAACAAAGAAATAAATCTGTTAACAGGGCTAGTAATCAGACATTTAAGTTAAATGTGGCTCATTAGGGGGGAAAAGTGTAGGTTTTCTCAGATAATTGCTGCCAAAGCATCACTTTAGCTGCTCTTGCATCAATATATTTGAGTTGTAGGCCTTTAAGCCAGGTTCTGTGTAGCCAGAGTGATACAGAATAAAACCTTCTGACAGGGAAATCTGTCGACGAAAAGATCAATGAGGGTTCGCGCACCATCTTACTGGGCTGAGGCTGCAAGCCTCTGATGCAGCTAATCACACAGCGTAAAAGGGCGCTGCGGCCCGCAGGCTAAAAATCTACCTACGTGTTTGTGTCCGTTTGCTGCGCACAAGTCATTCAGGGAGGATCTGGGTGAGACGTATGCTACACAAACAACAGTCTGAATTCGACTTGTATGCATTTATGGTTGCTTGTTTCCACTGTAGAGTTTGAAATGTGTGCGAGTGCAACAAATGCTAAAACTTTACCTGCTGTACAGCAGAAACCGAAGCAAAAAGGGGTGAGTTGCAGATTATTTAACCTGTCATGTTCTCCTCTTCCTCAGAGAAATTATGTCTTACCTTTGAGTTCTGGACCTCCAAGGTGAGATTTTGAGGAGGGGCGCTTGGAACTGAAAGAAAAAAAGATTACAAAAAGTTTCAAATATGAAAGAACACACAAGTATTACATACAAATACCAGGCAATATTACTGAGCAAAGTTGGCTTGCAAAAGAATACGTTTTAGAGTGTTCGGTGGACGAAACAATAAATTTGTTTCTCTGGACCCCGGGTCACTTTTATTTGTCAACTTCCTGTATTTATTTATAATAATAGCAGATAAATCCCAATAAAAAGAGAGTGATCTCTTTTAATTTGAGGGATTTGTGTATCAGAACTTGATGAAACGTTTTAAATGTATTCACATCTAATGCAAGATGCACAAAACCACACTTTGAAGTCACCTTGTGATCCAGTAGCCTCCATTGCAAAATTTGGCAGCAATTAGTCTCAGTAGTTCTTTTCTGTATGATCTCATCAGGCTCTAATATCACTATGCAGGGGTTTTGTCTCACTCTCCTTTACAACAATGTTTCAATTCATTAAAGTCTGCAGAAATTAAACTCACAGCTCGCTTATCAGGCTGAGGTTTAGACTTTGACTAGGCTAACACAACACTTTGATTTCCAGTTTGGGCCTGAATTCAGCTGTCAGAGATGGGTTCACGCGTGACTCTAGAATGCCTTGATGCACAGAGCAGCTTATGTTTGACTCAATGTCTGAAAGGCACTCAGAATCAGTGGTCGCAACATAAGCCCAAATCATCACCCCGTCAACACCGTGCTCGACAGCTGGTATGAGGCTTTGGTGCTGATATGCTGTGTTTGGTTTTCTCCAAACACGGTGATGTCCATAGTGGTCAAAGATCTCTTCTATGGTCTCATCTGTCAAAAGAAAAATGCTCTGTAAGAAGTCTAAGATATCTTGTATTGATGCAACCCTAGATGCAATCTCAGATTTTTCAGAAACTGCCTTATTAACCGGTCCTAGAGAGACGGTCGGCAGCAGCTGCTTCTCTAAAGTCACTGCTGTTTTCTCTCTTCTGACAAACTACTACAGACCAGCAAACTCTCCAAACACCTTCATTTACAAGGGTGTTAAAACTTGCTGATGATGCATTTTAAGCACATAGCTTCTGCATTTAAGTTTGATCTTTGTGTGATAAATAATGTGAAAATCATAGTGTGTTTCTGTCTCCCAGAAACTAATGTCAATTCCATCTACATTAAGTTTGGAATGTTGTTTTGCTGGTGGTCTCTGTGTATGCATGTGAGGTGTTTAACAAACATTGTGAACTCAAGCCCTAACCCATTAATTGGTTGAACAATCCTTTGATTGGCGTATGAGTTTGCATATGTTGAAGGAAGGAGACTGCACAGGACAGGAAAGGTGGTAAGAATAGGTCTGCTAATGGGTGGCTTAAAGTGCTTTAAATGGTCATGATGTGAGAGAGCAGTCCATTTACCATCTATCACTCACCACAGGTTAACTAGTTAAAGTGAAAACCCAATCCACTAACATTAGCTGACAAACATTAGATGATGACATGGAAATGTACTTGTGCCAGATTTATGTTTAAGCAATCAACTAACCGTCAGAAAGTGTCCGAACAATGACGTCCTCCGTGGAGACCCCTGGGCCGTGCTTGTTGTTGGCCACCACACGGAAGCTGTACTCTGTGTTCTTCTTCAGTCCCGCCATGGTGTACGACTGACCATCTATGTCGACATCCTGAAACATCATGTGTTGGGTCATTGTACGAGGTGAGTAAAACAGGCCAGATATAAGCTACAGAAGTGAAGCAAAATCGATCAAGCATGCAGTGAAAGTGATTGATTCATCCGTAAAAAGAATCCCTACACATAAAACATAAAAACTCCTGACAGCTTCCTGAATGTAAATCCAACACAAACATTCTGTATACAAGACAGTTCCAGCTGCTACAGATGCCTGTTTCTGTCGGCTCATCTCACTAATTTCTGTTTTTAACTTGGTGTAAAAATGTCGTCCTCTGCTGAGACACAAACTCTCTCTTCTGTGATTAGTACAATCCTGCTAAACAAATTGGTTACGCTGCCGCGTTCCCAATTACTCCTGGCCGTTTACATCCAGCTCTTTAATTGTGACATTTAAAAAATAAAAAGCAGAGAGATCCGTCTTCCAGAGAGCTCCAATCACAAACTCTAACCTCAGGTCAGATGTTCACCTGCGACCGCATCGACCTATAGAGGTGATCTCCAACTTCCATTTGCCCTTTAATATTTTACGTCCTTTCAGCCCTGTGTCTTTCTAACTTCATCTCTGTTTCATTCACTTCTTTCCTTTCACCTCCTGCCTCTTCCACCTCACCTCCAGCTCTCTTCTCCAGGGAACCAAGGCATCATTACTCAGTGCACCGGCTGACGTTTGGTCCATTATCATATTAAAGGCTTTTAAATGCATCACTGGCTTGCACCACGCTGCTGCTGGGGCTGATTCAGTATGTGAGCAGCTATGTTACACCCTTACGACAGACTTACTCCTGCAAGAACACGGAGGAATTCCATCAGCTTTCTTTTTGTGAAATGCACACTTACATGGATGTTGTAGTAGATCCTACAATGAACTAAAAGGAGACCTACTAAATGTTGCGGAAGTACTTACGCTATCAGAAAACTCTTCAATGGAAGTCAATTACTGGCTACATTAAGGTACAGCATGCAGATATCTAACACCTTTTTTGAATCCCATTTATTCCTGGACTCCAGCATTGACAGTTGTTCAATTCATTTTCAGGTAATTTTTTCCATGTAACTGCAAACAATTAATGTAAATGTATGAGTAGCTAACAATGCATCCGATAAACAAAGAAAATCCCTTTAATCTAACATGTTTTATGAGTTTTAAATACAGGGGTTCATGTATTCTTCAATACAACCTGATGATATGAATTTAGTAAAAACTTCCTTGCTCCTTATCAGAAAAATGTTCTGAGATACAAGTTTGTCCTCTCAATGCAAATAAACAGGTAAATAAATGTTTCATCTTCTGCAACTTTACTGAAACTATAGATGCATTTCCACCAGAGGAACCTTTTCAGGAACCAGGGTAGCTTTTTGGGGTACTCTTCCGTTCCCCCTGCGTTTCCACAGCAGAAACCAGGACCAAATCAGACAAGAGCACGTAGAACTCTACCATGAAAACAACCCTGGAAGAGAGGTAGGAATTTTTGTTTTTTGGATTGAGATGGTCAACAACTCTCCAGTGTGGCTGGATTAAAACAACTTTGTAAAGAAGTGTGGGCCAAAATGTCTCCACAGAGATGTAAAACACTGCCGGTAATCACAAAAATTTGATTGCAGTTGTTGCCATTGGAGGCTTTAACCCCTAGGTTAGGGGCAAACTACTTTTTGATAGGTTTTTTTGGGGGTATTTTATACAAATTTATCTGGCTTTGAAAAAGATCAATCACTCTACAGACAACACTCTGTCCAATATATTCAAGATTTGACGTTTTCAGCTGTTTGAATGGATGTGATGTGTAATAGCAGTCAGATTAGGCCAAGTGAAAATGATCAACAGCAGCCTTTTTTGCTCTGAAGATAAGGAGCCCTTCTGGAAAGAGAAATCCAGACCTGTACTGTCTGCAATGTGCTGCTGAGAGAATGTCCTACCTCTTCGGTACCAACACTTCTGTCTGTGTAGTACAGCTTGTAGGAGAGGATCTCTCCATTGCCTGTTAGGGGTTTATCCCAGCTGAGGGAGACAGAGGTCGGAGTGTTGGACACCGTCTGCAGGTTGGGAGCTGGACCCGGCACTTGTACTGGTGGAAAAAAACAAAACAAGAGAGGCAAAACTTAGGCAGACATAATCTTTATGTTTACAATTCCCATTACATATCCAAAGAAAGAAAGACCACTTTGAAAGAAAACATGTTCTCAGCTGCCTTTAAGCCATATTGTTAGACTGAGTTCAGACCTCTCAACCACCAAGTACATTTTTCAAGTTCTATGTATCCCCTCTGAGTAATCTTTGGGTTGGGTTTGGGTCATCAACTTCCACACTATCATTAGTCTTCAGGGCTAAAACTTGACCAAATTTGTTCAAGAAGCCTAAGTTTAAAACCAGTCAGATATTTCTTCACATTCCACCAAAGTTTACAAGAAAAGGTTCATGAAGAAAACTGAGACATTCCTCTCCACAGTGACACTGTATCTCCACAGACAAGATCCCAAGGGCAGAAGGGAAATATTCTCACATTAGTGAGTTCTGATTTTGGTCAAATGAGATACTCCTGGACACCTCCAATGAGAGCCATCCAGGGAATCCAAACCACATCAGCTGACTCCTGAACATAAATTCATGCCACTTTTATAAAAAAAAGGAAAACCATGTATCCTTTCCTTTCACTTCCCATTATGTGCTACTTTCTATTGGTTATCAAATAATATCCCGATAAACTATGCTGATGTTTGTGGTTGTATCTTGACACACTGTGGAACAAGTCAAGGATCCTGTGAGGGGCTAAAAACCTTTGATGCCTCAAATGATTTGGGGTTTTGTTTTCCAGGCTTCAAAGACCAAATATGACAAAACACCAGCATCCTTTATTTTACTGGACTAGCTCAAAGACGGAATCAACAAGAAAATATCCAAAACTAATAATTAAAAAGTCCATGTTGAGTGCAAGTATACAAACAGTAAACTGGTTGTTACTTCTCTGCTGTGACACTTTAGATAAAAAATGAAACAATGATGCTGAAGTGTTTGCCTCCAGGCAGAGATACAGTATCTCTGTTCTGTATAGAACGTGTAACCTTTAGCTGCAGGTGCTGCTGACAGAAGAAAGACCCCCCCCCCCATTTGTCAGTGAGCACGAGTGCTGGAGGTGTGTTTGTGTGTTTCGGTGTACAAGCGTATTAGTTCGGCCCCTATGGGGAAAAAATATAGGGCAGAGCTGTGTGCACATACCAGACACTCAGATGCAGGTCAACAGTTTAAGCTCCAATTCATAGCATGTCCTCAAACTAAAGATACACCACCAAGGTGCAGCCCGCCCACACTGCTGTCCCTGTGGGTGGCTCCACTCCTGCTGGCAAAGGCATTAAGGTGTTGTGTGTATGTTTTTGTGTTTGTGTGTGTGGACCCATCTGGCTGCAAACCAAGAGGGACAGGTAGGAAAACAGAAGCTGACCTACAAAACGACAGAGACAGAGCTGGAGCTCAGACAGGAGGAGAGGCATGTCCACAGTCTGAGGGTATGCTGGGGAATCCCCTCTACAGAGCTCTGAAATATGGCTGAAACTCCAGGAGCCACCAAGAGACTTTCACACAAAAAACAATTAGAAAAAAGCTTGAATATCCTTATAGTTTTTCATACTTTTTCTATACTCATCCAGATCTGGCAAATGCTAAATAGGAGTAAGCAACAACTGGTTAAAATGGAAGTTTTCTGTTGGGTGGTCTTCCTCAGCACAGAGCCCCTTACAGTGTGTGCCTCCAGTGTGCGTGTGTGTGTTTGTTTGTGTGTTTGGGGGGGTTGAAGGTGGAGGGTATTGGGGTATCTGTCAGAAGCCACCATATGCTGTATGTGAGCGAATATTTGTTTGTCCCCAGGTTTATTTGCACATTTTTGAGGGCATCCTGTTTACCTCAGAGTGTTAGGGTGAGCATGTTTCCAAGAAACTCCCAGCAGTTTGCCTTCATGTTTACACACTCTGTTTACTGAGCACATATGAATGAACGGTACAGTGTGTGTGTATTTGTGAGTTACCTTCTGCTTGGGTGGCCACTTTGAGCGCTGCAGAGCTCTCGCCTTGCCCGTTGCTGTTGTGAGCCACGACTCTGAAGCGATACTTGGTGTCTGGCATGAGATTCTGGATGGTGACTTGCATCTCTCCCGGTCGGCTTGTGTTCACCACACGCTCCCTGAGGCGGAAGGGGAAAAAAAGTCCAGTGATTTCAATATAATTTACAATAAACATTTATGGAATTTAGGTTTTATACTCAATTTTAATTAACTTTTATTAATGATATCATTTGTAACAATAATGTAAATGAGTTAAAACCTCTAATTCCAAGGTGGAATGATTGTGATCCATATTAACCTCTTAAAGGTGTGTGTAAAAAGTAGGTGTCAAATAATCTCAAAGTGAACCATTTAGAAATATCCAATCCTTAACTTGATTAAATTTGATCAGTGGGAAGAAAATTCTATGTCAAGGAATAATTATTTTTTTTACAGTTTTCAGTTTCCCTGGGGTTTACATACAAGGGCGTCACAGACAACTGTATCTTTTTGCCACTTCAAAATAGGAAAAGCAAGAGAACAAGACATTTAAACAAACTGAACGCGTATTGATCTTTATAAATCATGAAATTGGCTACAAGCAAATAGTTACAGTGAGGAAAATAAGTATTTGAACACCCTGTGACTTTGCAAGTTCTCCCACTTAGAAATCATGGAGGGGGTCTGAAATTTTCATCTTAGGTGCATGTCCACAGTGAGAGACATAATCTAAATCAAATAAAATAAAATCCAGATATCACAATGTATGATTTTTTTATAATTTATTTGTGTGTTACTGCTGCAAATAAGTATTTGAACACCTGCCAATCAGCAAAGATTTTGGCCCTCAAAGACCTGTTAGTCTGCCTCTAAAAAGTCCACCTCTACTCCACTTATTATTCTAAATTAGAAGCACCTGTTTGAGGTCATTAGCTGCATAAAGACACCTGTCCACCCCACACAATCAGTAAGACTGTAACTACTAACATGGTCAAGACCAAAGAGCTGTCCAAAGACAAAATTGTAGACCTCCACAAGGCTGGAAAAGGCTACGGAGCAATTACCAAGCAGCTTGGAGAAAACAGATCAACTGTTGGAGCAATTATTAGAAAATGGAAGAAGCTGAACATGACAGTCAGTCTCCCTCGGACTGGGGCTCCATGCAAGATCTCACTTTGTGGCGTATCAGTGATCCTAAGAAAGGTGAGGAATACTTATTCTACCTTAACTTTAGCTGCTTAAAAATGATTTCAAACCAGGTGCATTTCAGTTACAATATTATCGTAAATTTATTTATTTCAGTAATTCAATACAAAAAGTGAAACTTTAATAATATATTGAATATTATATACAGTACAGACCAAACGTTTGGACACACCTTCTCATTCAAAGAGTTTTCTTTATTTTCATGACTACAAATATTGTAGCTTCACACTGAAGGCATCAAAACTATGAATTAACACATGTGGAATTATATACTGAACAAAAAAGTGTGAAACAACTGAAAATATGTCTTATATTCTAGGTTCTTCAAAGTAGCCACCTTTTGCTTTGATTACTGCTCCACACACTCTTTGCATTCTGTTGATGAGCTTCAAGAGGTAGTCACCTGAAATGGTTTTCACTTCACAGGTGTGCCCTGTCAGGTTTAATAAGTGGGTTTTCAAGGCTTATAAATGGGGTTGGGACCATCAGTTGTGTTGTGCAGGAGGTGGATACAGTACACAGCTGATAGTCCTACTGAATAGACTGTTAGAATTTGTATTGTGGCAAGAACAAAGCAGCTAAGTAAAGAAAAACAAGTGGCCATCATTACTTTAAGAAATGAAGATCAGTCAGTCTGAACAACGGAGAAAACTTTGAAAGTGTCCCCAAGTGCAGTCGCAAAAACTATCAAGCGCTACAAAGAAATTGGCTCACATGAGGACCGCCCCATGAAAGGAAGACCAAGAGTCACCTCTGCTGCGGACGATAAGTTCATCCGAGTCACCAGCCTCAGAAATCGCAGGTTAACAGCAGCTCAGATTAGAGAACAGGTCAATGCCACACAGAGTTCTAGCAGCAGACACATCTCTAGAACAACTGTTAAGAGGAGACTGTGTGAATCAGGCCTTCATGGTAAAATAGCTGCTAGGAAACCACTGCTGAGGACAGGCAACAAGCAGAAGAGACTTGTTTGGGCTAAAGAACACAAGTAATGGACATTAGACCAGTGGAAATCTGTGCTTTGGTCTGAGTCCAAGTTTGAGATCTTTGGTTCCAACCACCGTGTCTTTGTGCGGTGCAGAAGAGGTGAACGGATGGACTCTACATGCCTGGTTCCCACCGTGAAGCATGGAGGAGGAGGTGTGATGGTGTGGGGGTGCTTTGCTGGTGACACTGTTGGGGATTTATTCAAAATTGAAGGCATACTGAACCAGCATGGCTACCACAGCATCTTGCAGCGGCATGCTATTCCATCCGGTTTGCGTTTAGTTGGACCGTCATTTATTTTTCAACAGGACAATGTCCCCAAACACACCTCCAGGCTGTGTAAGGGCTATTTGACCAAGAAGGAGAGTGATGGGGTGCTGCGACAGATGACCTGGCCTCCACAGTCACCGGACCTGAACCCAATCGAGATGGTTTGGGGTGAGCTGGACCACAGAGTGAAGGCAAAAGGGCCCACAAGTGATGAGCATCTCTGGGAACTCCTTCAAGACTGTTGGAAAACCATTTCAGGTGACTACCTCTTGAAACTCATCAACAGAATGCCAAGAGTGCGCAGAGCAGTAATCAAAGCAAAAGGTGGCTACTTTGAAGAACCTGGAATATAAGACATATTTTCAGTTGTTTCACACTTTTTTGTTCAGTATATAATTCCACATGTGTTAATTCATAGTTTTGATGCCTTCAGTGTGAAGCTACAATATTCATAGTCATGAAAATAAAGACAACTCTTTGAATGAGAAGGTGTTTCCAAACCTTTGGTCTGTACTGTATATATACACAGGGGTTGGACAATGAAACTGAAACACCTGTCATTTTAGTGTGGGAGGTTTCATGGTTAAATTGGACCAGCCTGGTAGCCAGTCTTCATTGATTGCACATTGAACCAGTAAGAGCAGAGTATGAAGGTTCAATTAGCAGGGTAAGAGCACAGTTTTGCTCAAAATATTGAAATGCACACAACATTATGGGTGACATACCAGAGTTCAAAAGAGGACAAATTGTTGGTGCACGTCTTGCTGGCGCATCTGTGACCAAGACCAAGCCAATGCCAAACGTCGGTTTCAATGGTGCAAGGAGTGCAAATCTTGGGCTGTGGACAATGTGAAACATGTATTGTTCAGTAGTCCACCTTTACTGTTTTCCCCACATCCGGGAGAGTTACGGTGTGGAGAAGCCCCAAAGAAGCGTACCACCCACACTGTTGCATGCCCAGAGTGAAGCATGGGGGTGGATCAGTGATGGTTTGGGCTGCCATATCATGGCATTCCCTTGGTCCAATACTTGTGCTAGATGGGCGCGTCACTGCCAAGGAGTACCGAACCATTCTTGAGGACCATGTGCATCCAATGGTTCAAACATTGTATCCTGAAGGCGGTGCCGTGTATCAGGATGACAATGCACCAATACACAAAGCAAGACTGGTGAAAGATTGGTTTGATGAACATGAAAGTGAAGTTGAACATCTCCCATAGCCTGCACAGTCACCAGATCTAAATATTATTGAGCCACTTTGGGGTGTTTTGGAGGAGCGAGTCAGGAAACGTTTTCCTCCACCAGTATCACGTAGTGACCTGGCCACTATCCAGCAAGAAGAATGGCTTAAAATCCCTCTGACCACTGTGCAGGACTTGTATATGTCATTCCCAAGACGAATTGATGCTGTATTGGCCGCAAAAGGAGGACATACACCATACTAATAAATTATTGTGGTCTAAAACCAGGTGTTTTCAGTTTTCATAGTCCAACCCCTATATAATTGCACACAATGTGATATATTTCAAGCAGTTATTTCTGTTAATTCTGATGATTATGGCTTACAGCTAATGAAAACCTAGATAGTAAGAAAATTGGAATAATACATAAGAGCACTAATAAAAGGACTTTTACAAAAAAAAGTTTTATTTTCTAACCATGTTATAACCAACACATTAACATAACTTTACAGTTATCCAGGACAAAGTCATTGACACTCTCCACAAAAGGTCACTGTTACAGAAGCTGGTTGTTCACAGAGTGCTGTCTCAAAGCATATTAAAGGAACACTGTGTGGAAAGAAAAGGTGTGGTCGAGGAAGGTCCATAAACAAAAGGATAAGTACTGAGGCTTAATCTCAGAGACTTTGAGGAAGAGTGGAGAGGGACAGAATCCAAATTGCCTGAGGTGCCGTTAGACAGTTGTGTAGGATTTGGAGACCCATTTCATCTGCTGGATTTGCTTCACTGTGTGCCATCAAGCCCATGATCAGCACAGGAAACACCACAATACTTCATGTTTGCTTCTGCTGATAGGCTTTATGGAAATGACAAATAAAATTTTCCACCAGGACTTGGTACCTGCCTACACAGCCAAAAGTAAAACTCGTAGAGAATCCATGGCGTTTTATGAAGAAGACAATAGATATCAGACCCAACAATGAAGAGAACCACGGGCTGATCACCTTCATGCCACGCCACATGCATGCAGTAAATCATACTAAAGGTGCTTGCCCAAAGTGTATATTTGTATATAAGTGATTTTTTTTTTTTTTTTTACAATACATGGACATGCTTTGCATTAGGCCAACATTTCTATATTAGATGTCCCTTTTTTATTGATCCCATGTAATATTTGGATATTCTGAGACACTTAATTTTGAATTTTCATTACCTGTAAACCAGAATCACCAGGATTACCAAAATGAGCACTTGCAATATACAAATCTGAGTAATAAATCTATAGGAGCTTCACTTTTTGAATTGAAGTACTGAAATGAATTTGCTTTCTGGTGATATTTCACCTTATTGAGAGGCACCTGTACTATACTCCTTTCTCTTTCCAAAACACTTCCCAAGCATGAGTATAACTGTGTTTCTGGCAGCATAGCATTAATCATTGTTGTACCTGCTGGTGCCGTCCTGGTTGTAGAAAACCGAGTAGGTCAAGTCGTCTCCGTGCGGCTCGGCTGGCTGGCGCCAGGTCAGCTTGATGAAGCGGGTGGAGACCAGGGACGCCACGACGTCTCGTGGCGCAGAAGGGGTGGGCCCCGCCGGAGCGGCTATGCCTCCAAAGCCTGCTGTTACATGGTCAGTAGTGTTAGGAGTCAGTGAGGGGGGAGGGAAGGCGGGCAGGGCTACGTCTTCAGGGTTAGGAGGGAGAGGAGGTGAGAGGGAAGATGGACAGAAATATTGCATCCAAATGGACAGGTTGAAGGAGGAGAGGAGTTGGAATGGAAAATGACAGTGACACGAAAGAAAGGAAGAAAGGAGGGAAGGAAGGAAACAAAACAGAAAAAACAAAATAACAACGTAACGAAAAAGACTCTTGGTATGACAAGGAACCACAGAAATAAAACACTTCTACTTCACTCACGGAGCTGACAAAAGCACAATACAAGGGAGACTAAACATGCAAATCCACACACAGCTCTCTAATGTAAGGGTAGCAGGAGCAAAACACGTCAAAGTGCATTAAATTCAAGGAGAAACATGTTCCAAGCCAATCATTTGTGTGGGAAAATGATTGGTTTGCATGTTTCAGGACATTCTCAGTCATGGCAGACTTTGCTTTGAACGGGACACAGACACCTTAAAGGATCTAGTTTTATGAGACAGTAACAAACTCCTCACCCTGAAACCAAACCTGAAGTCTACATTCTGCTATCTGAGCAATGAGATGAGGCACCGTCACATTCCACAGCCCAAGCCGCAGAAATGTTTGTGATCCTACTTTTTTTTTCTTACTTTTTGGGAGGAACAAACTGTGGTCAGACTAAGCAAGATCTGCTTTCAATTTGCCTGGCAAGTGAGCGAAACAAGACCCACTGGAGAAAAGCGTCAGTCTGTATGACATTTCCATTTGTTTGGAGGTCAGCGAAATCAACCGGAGGGCGAAGCTGGAATAAAGAATCAGAGCGCAGCCAGCCTTGTGTTAAAACTCTACTATTAATGCTGAAATAGTACTGAAATGCAAAGAGGCCGCTGGTGCATTGATTTGTCACATTGTGTTGACAAGCCGCTAATTTGGCTTTCAGTATTTGTTTACATTTCAAACTGTCAGAGCTTGCTGCCGTCTGTGATTGAACCAATATGAAAGCTTTTCCTTCACACATGATTTCTGAACATTAACGCAAGGAAAAACAGCAAACACTGATAGAGAGGTTTAGTTTCAGCTTTGTATCCGTGACACTGAGTTCATGGGCTCCATGTACAGAAAGTCATACAAAAAAAGTACACTCTCTGCCAATTTTGGGGATTTACTTAACAGGACATAATAAAAGTGTCGAAGCCTAAAATGATTTAAATCTAATACCAAATATAAAAAAAAACAGGACATATATTTTATTAAACAAAAAGTCAAGATGGAAAAGCTGTGTGTGAAAATCTAACTACACCCCATGATCAGTACCTTAGCAGGTCCTAAGTAAGCAGTGGCTTGAAAGTAATTTTTTAAACGACAATGAATCTCACATTGTTAAATATTTTCCTACCTATTAAATATCTTTATCAATGCACATTGATAGACTTTAGATTGTTTGGAAATTACCTCAAAACCCTTCCTAGATTGATAGACAGCAACAATTTCTTCCCTATAGTCATTGAGGTGTTCACACTTTATGATCAATCAATGAATCAATCAATCAATCAATCAATCACATGTGATAAGCAGCACATGCGTTTTATATTCACCCTTAGAAGGTGTGCTATTTTTAAACACATTCTCCATTTTGGCTTTATTTTTGTCAGACAAATAATGATCATAGCGAATATGTTCTTTTTTCCACATACTTGAAGTTGGATTTAAACTATTTAAAAACCTAGTAGGGATTCAGACCATTTTATTATGTCCTGATAAGTAAAATTGTAGATCTGTTCACTGGTGTAGTTTTACCATGAGTATACTTGCAGTTCCAGCTCCTTCTTATCTGCAGAATCGATTGATAATTGCTCAGTGAAGCAACAGGTACTAAAGTTGAAATTGCGCTCTAGATGAGGCACTAACAGGAGCAGCTTTCCCCAATTTAAAAAGAAAATCTCCATCATATATGGCTACAGTTTGGTCAGTCAAGATTACTTCACACATTTACAAAAAGTACTAATATCCCTACTTTCCCTCCGTCATTTAGGTAACAGTCTTAGAAGAACAGAGACTGCACTCTTCATCTAATATGGCCGAGGATGACAACAGCCGAAAACAATTTAAAAGTCAGCACTCCAGCCTCAGAGCCACTGTTTCATTTCAAATCCTGTATGCTGGAATCGAGCCAAAAACAAGGCAGAACGCATTCTCAGCCTAATACTTTCGGACTGCGGCGTAAATGACCAGATGCTAAGTAATTAACTTCAACTAGACAGCTATATACATGCAAAACACCAAGCACAGATAGCAAAGAGCGACCTAACTCGAACTGGGCCCATGGCATAAACAAAAGCTTACAGCCTCTTTGTTAACAGGGAAGCACTTCATTTAGAACATGTTAGATCCAGAAAGACATAAGGCCCTGCTGACTGAAGAGAGAGTTCACAGGAAATACTTTAGTGTTCATCGTCAACTACTTTCAATTTACAGTATTTATTTGAATGCAATCCTCGAAGAATCAGCATGTGGAAGGATAAAGAGAATTTTACTGCAAACTTTGTATGCAGCTTAAAAAAAAATCAGGTTGCATAAATGCGTTGCAAGCAAGATTCCTCTGAACACAGTGGGGCTCTACAAACGTCTGGTGGAGAGTTGAGATAAAGATGACGTTAACAATGAAGACATTCTCAGTTCATGCTAATTCTGCTACATCTTTGACAGCTACTGTACAGGCTGAGCTCCAGCTAATACACTAAAACTCTTTATCACATTACTGTCGCAAACTGGCATTTTATGTGACAGACCAAGACAAGGGAGTGCGTAATTGTTAAGTAGAAGAAAAATAACAACAAAATCACAGGGAAACAAATTTTAGGACAACGCCTAGAGAGAGAGGCAAAGCAGATAAAACCCAGAAGCTGCATCAGAAAGGAATGTTCCCTCCTGAGGTCAGTTTCTCAGTTCGTTGCTGCAAATGTCTGTGAAATCTCTCAGGACAGATCAACTAACACTGTACCTGAAGTCTTTACTGTTAAAGCAAGTATAGTATAGCCAGCTTTACTCAGTGTAAGGGGACACACGATGTAGGAGAAATAACACCACTCCAAGTAGCTTTCATCTGCATACACCTCGTCACTTATAGGTAGCTGACACGCAGTGCCAGTTTTCGGTGTCCTTCCCACAATCTGTCTTGTACATGCACAACTGGGATTGTTACAGTAAGGAGGTGTCAGCCTCCCGCTGCTGTTACCGAGCTCTGTTCAGAGCTGATTAATGGTGTCATCAGCCTCTGTGCCAGAGGTAATGAATTACTGGCATTAAAGCTTAACGAGGAAGGTTACTCTGGATCGGAATATCAGGTATGGGTACACAGAACTGTTGGGAAACAAAACATGTGTAGCACAGCATTCATCAAAATATTCAATGCAAGTAAAAGCAAAAATAAAACTAATGTTAGTCATGTAAAAGGTCTGATCAGAGCCTCAGTATTTTAATCTGTAGTCGCTAACTTCTTGAAAGAATGTTTCATCTTTCTGTCTAAGCTCACGGATAAGAGAGGCACTTGAAGGTTCTGGCTCGGACTACAAATTTCTATCAGGAGAGCACAAAAAATTATCTGGTTTATACTAGGTTTTTATTTAATAATATGTACTCTCAGTCGTACAAAAAGGTACAACTGATGCCAATCTTATACTTTTAAAACAGAAGTGAAACCAAAAAGACAAGCTGTGCATAAATTGATGATCTCCAGTGTGACCACCTCTATAAAAACAGAAGTTATGGTGGTTTGTTGGTCATCAGCAAAAAAGGCTTTGGTTAACACTAAGCCAAGGCGGAAAGGTATCAGCAATGACCTTAGAGGAACTTTTTCTGCTGCCCAACAATCTGGGAAGGGTTATAACATCGTTTCCAAACAAGTTCATCATGAAACATCATTCAAAATAAAAAAGATTTAAGACAGTCCTCCCAAAGGAGGAAATCCCCAAAAATTCCCCCCAAGGACAGACTGTGCAGTGCTCAGGAAGATTACAAACACCTTTAGAGATCATGACAGGACTCTTAGTAAAGTTAATGCTAGAAGGGTTGCCAGGAAAAAGCCTATAAGATAATTTAGGCTTTTAAAGTTGAATATAAATGAACCACAGCAAGAAGAAAGTTATTTTTCAGATGAGACTAAACATAAGGCAAACGACAATCTTTGGATAAAACCAAACTGCATATAGGCACAAAACTCTCTGGCTTGTTTTCAAACACGGTGGTGGATGCATGATGATTTGGGTTTATTTTACAGCCACAATACCTGTGCATCTCACAGTTATTGTATTGACTATGAACTCCTCTGTAAACCCAAGCACTACAGTGATTTCACACCAAACCTTTGGAACAATTTGTCCTTTGCCAGAGTCTGGTTCCTGGAGCGGATCACGTCGGTGTGACCCATCCTGCACAGTAAAACAGATCAGAGTACCAGAGGTGCAGGCACACAACTACAACTGATAATCAAAGTAGCAACAGAATCTCTGATAAGACAGTGTGAAGGTGTGAATTTTCTCACTTTTACTGATCCCTGGACCGGAACAGCAGTGTGAATGTGCCCTAATGTCAAATGTGAAGCCAGCCGTCTGCCAACTGAAACCTGCCCCACAGCAATTAAGCAATGGTTCATAAAAAGAAGTGAGTCTAATGTTGCAGAAAATAGAATCATCATCTGTGTTTATTATATAATAACTGATAATGCTGTTTTTGTACACCTGAGATTCTATTTAAATAATTTCAGAACTCGTTAAAAACTAAATCCACAAAATGGTAGAACATTTTTCAAATATCATGACCGAATCCGTCAGAACCAAATCCAGTACTGTAACTACGGATAGCCTTTCCAGAGAGGATTCATCCGGGTGTGCCAGGTTCTTGCTAAATGGGTTTCTTCCCAGGACTGATTTTCTTGTCTAAATGTAGTTCGGTAATGATGATGGCGTCAGAGACAGATGTAGCACAATGCTAATGGTCCATTACTGCATCAGTACTTTTATCTTCCAGAGAAAAGGTGACTGATCAGAGCAAAAGAAAGCGCGTTCCACTTTCAAAAGGCCCGGTTCTCACAGAGTGCTCAGAGAGCTAAACACAAAGAAGACGGTCAATTAAAACTGTCAGCCTGCCGTCACATTTCCCTCCCTCTCCCTACATTAGCTGGTTTTATTTCCACTGGAACATTCAGGAAAGGCATGAAAGCAAAATAAATCATATGAAAGTGTCAGGCTTTGTCATATTTCATGCAAACTTGCGATAGTTCCAAGATAACAGGGCTAAATGTTGTCTGAGCTTGCAAGTAATTACACTGAAATCCTGGATTTCTTCTGCAAAAAAACACACAGCTTGGAAAGACGTTCTTTTAGCCAAATCTAACTGAATTGTAAACAGGAACTGAGCACTTAGATTTTTCTTAAGTCTTCACAAGAATGTGTGGGAGAAAATTGCCAGTTTATTACAGCAAGAGCTGACAACTATGGTTGTCTTATTTTTCCCTCCTCAGCCATCTTGTTTATCTCCGCTCTGTAAGGATAAGATAGAAAAGATGTGGAAGCCTGACAGCTCATGACATGAGAGCAGCTCCTTCATGAGCCCGACAAACCAAACCAAGTCAGAAAGAGAAGAAAAACCTGTTGAGCAAAGACAAAATGAGAGGTACGGAGATAAATGAGGAAAAAACAATGACTGGGTATGTCTTTTTTTCCTGGATCTTTCCTTTGCTGTGTCAAAAACATTTTTAGGATAAATGTTTACTTTATGGCAAATTAAAATACAAGATCACCAAAAATGTGATACAAGGACTGACAAAGGCTGAAACAATCAACTACTTCCACAGAAGACTTTTCTCTTTGCATAGGAGAATGGGACTAACAAAAGCCTTATTCAGACACCTTATCAGTGGCAAAAGGGGAAGTGTCAGAGATTCAGTATCAGCTTGCTGAAGGGTGGAGGCATATCAGTAGCCACACACATTCCCTTTTGCTGTGATAATCACAAACAGTCGAGATTAAAGAGCGACTCAAGTCTCACAAAAGCTTAAACTGACAAGGTGCCCCGATGCCGAGTCGCTGACATAATCCAGGAAGAAAAAAGCCTCCTGGTGTGACACTGACTTGACAGAAATAACAGACCGCGTTGTCTGGGCATATTTATGATAGTTTTCAAAGTTTCTGGTCTAAGACAAAAGTATGATTTCTGCACATTTTTATGATTAATTTCCACACTTTTCCTGACTCAAATTAGCAGAGCTCTCAGTCGACTTTTGAACCATTTTTAGAGTAAAAATACAACCCTGGATGGATGGATGGATGGATGGATGGACTGTCAGTACACAGTATTGCTACAAGCTGAACAAAACACAAAATATGTAGGCCAAAGTAATAAAAAATGAGGACAGACCCCAAATATTGTTCCAAGTGCCTTGGTGTGGATCACAGTTGTTTTTGTTTCTAATGTGGCCCCAGAGACCAAATGTAAAAGGACGGGACCCATCTGATAAGAGTTATGAGGCTCCTGGATGCCATGTGGTGAAGTTCTGAATGCCTCAGTCGCACTGAGCTGATTTTAATTTTATAAAGCCCACAGGCTAGCTCATGTTTCTGTTTATTAGTGAGGGGAGTTTAAAAAAAACACAGGTGGGCTGTTGGAGATGTGAGTATGAAAACCATACGTTGGACATCACAAACCTTTAGGTCCTTTTCTTTTTACCTGTGTGTTAAGAGCCAGTCAGAGGTACGTCTCTGTGGTGGACTTTGTATGCTGATGATATGGTTGTTTATGTGTTTGGTAAAACGCATCAGTGCCCAGCTGCTGCAGAAAAGCGTGGCTACAGACCTCCAGTTTGTCAATAAGTCCTACATCAGAATCATCAGCAGAGAAGTTAGGGCAGCCTTAAGTGAAGAGTAACAGGTCACAGTAGCAGAGCATTAAACTTTAAAATAAACTTTAAAAGCCATATTACGAACAAATAAACCACACTTATGTCCAGCTATGAATATTTGAGTTTCAATGTGTATATTTTCATAGTTTTCATTTAACTTAATTGCAACAAGAGAAAAAAGTTTTTTTTTATTTTAAAATTTTAGTCTACAAAAAAAACTTTTAGAGACAAGATGGGCATTTTTAATATAAGACTAAACATTTGCACAATGTCAATTATTTGTTTTATTCATTTATTTTTTCTACTTATGTATTGCATCTGTTACTGGATAAACACACCTCAAATGAATAATCAAATACTTGTTCAGGTGCTAGAAAATTATGATTTTGTGTAAAATGAAGCCAGATAAACCCTGTAATGTCTTCTTTAACCATCATATATTGGTGTGGAATGAGAATTATGTTTCCATGCTTTCACTGGTCTCTAGACATACAAAATGCAAATGTTTCATTTTAGTGACTTGGTTATCCACAGAGCACGGGGAACACCCAGAGGATCGACATATCCTGACACGGACAAAACAAACGCCCCTGTTTGGAAGCCAGGACTATAATTGAAAGGGGTCGGGTGCATCAATAATTAATCATCCTCTGTGTGTACATTCATCATCCCTTCGCCATCAAACATGTGTACCCCCCTTGATCCTTGGGCCACTGGTGAGTAAATTTGGGTGTGATTGCCTTGTTCTCTTGAACGCCTTGCTGCAACATCTGCTTGCGCAGACTCTGCATGCAAATTAAGATGCAACTAAATTCTCCCCATCGTCGCTCCATCTCTCCGCTACCCAAATCTGCATCATACGCATCACGTGCTGCAGATGCTGCCTCAGAGAACGGGAATGAGGCCTCTTGGGCTCACCTTTCAAGCACATCAAAAAAAAAAATAATCCAGAGACACTTCGCATCTCCGGAGCCATTAACCGCCAATGCCCAGCACTGGAAACAAGCTCTCTGTCTGCACTGCCTCCAGCCTTTGTATCTTATTACCTTGGAGGTACACAAACACAATTCAACCTTTCTGAGGGGAACAGAGCAAGCCTGGAATAAAGTAATTGATTTCCCAGAAAGCTTTGTGTAACTGTGTATGTGTGAGTACATGCAGCTGCAACAATTCATGTATAAAGTGAGTGGAGCTGAACCAACGTTGAAAAGGCCTGAAAAGGTCAAATAGGATGTTTGCAAAAGAGAGAGCAACTGTAACTCCCTCTTTGTAGATTCTCTAACAAACAGTCTCACTAATCAGACTCCCACCAAAAAAGTGACCTCCCTGGGTTGGACCTACTGACACGCAGTTATTGGACTAAGAACGCATGCAATGGGGTACCCATTTCCCACTGCAATCCTACTCCCTGTTCCACATTTAGCTTATGGAAAGTGGGAGGTTTGGTTGCACGAGGGAGGCTGATGATAACAGGAAAAATAAAAAGGTCCAGCTCTGGTGGTGCCGCTCACAGAGGTCAGTTGCCTGCAGCTAGGGGAAGGGCGTGAAGGAAAAGTGATGTTTTTGCGCCATTTGCTATTTTCAATTACCGCACCCAGAGGTCCATCCACAAACAAAAATATCACAGTGGCATCCCGGGTGAGTGTGTGTTGGAAGTGCACTGGGTTATGTAGAAAATAAAGGCAGACTGTTCCCACACCTATGTAAGCAGTGGAGCCTCATGCAGGGTCTAATAACTACAATGGCCTTCATAAAAATACTAAAAACAATTAAAATAGGAGCTGACTCTAGTAGTAAAGGCTATGATTTTTGTTTTACTTCTTTCGAGGCAAAGTAACATTTTGTAGTTAACTCTTAGGTGATCTGCATAAATAAACTAAAGCTTTCACCAGGAATGAGTAAACCACAAGGAGAGCTCAGGCCTCAGTTGAAGGGTGCCTCAGCGTCTAAGGCCAAATGAACGCTCTGCGTCATCCTCAAGTTACCAAACATTTCATTTATTTGAACAAACTGCAAATTTTATGAGAACCAGCTGAATTTTTTTTACAGTGCCCTGCAAAAGCATTAACGCAACTTCAACTTCTCGACATGTTCTCATGTTACAACTTCTGTGTATTTAATTCGGATTTATTTTATGGAAAAACGGAACGTAGAGCGTTGTTGTAAAGTGGAAGGAACACTACACATGGGTTTGAAAGTGTTTTACAAATGAAAATCTGGAAACTGTGGTCTTTTGAGGTATATCTCTAGCTTTGCACTTCTAGAGATTGAAGTTTTAGCCCATTCTTCTTTGCAAAATAGCTTAGGCTCAGTCAGATTGGATGGAGAGAGTCAGTGAACAGTGATTCTCCATTCTTGCCACACATTCCCAGTCACGTCTTTCTTTAACGTTTGCTCTCCTATAAGTGTTGTGACAAATTTTAAACATTACTGCTTATGGCTCTTTATTGAAAGCCAGATTAATGGACTGTACAACTAATAGCTGTCAGATTGTCCCACCTCAATTGTGGATCTCTGCAGCTCCCCCAGAGTTACCATGGACTTCTTGGCTGCTTCATTGATTAATGCTCTTTTTACCCCGCCTGTTTAGGTGGCAGCCATGTCTTAGTAGGTTTGTATTGATGCTGCAGATAATAACCTTTATCTTCCACTCGTTCCTGAATGCCAAACAACCCTTTACAGTTCATTGTGGTTATGGGTTTGTGACTACCTCCCAGGGTGTCTTACAGGTGTAACATGAGTGGGTCAACTTAACCCCCCATTCTGTGTCAGGACCTTTCACTGGATCGAAAGATGCAAAGGACACATGTTGATCACAGAATAAAAGTATGTTCAGAAAGCTTAGATGTTTTTTCAGACAACTGTTGCACTGGATATTTTAGGGGTAACAGAGTAGAGGGGGTCAAAAATAAATACAAAACATAATTTTTAGGCTTTTATTTCTAAATAAATATGTAAAACTATGGATCATTATGTTTTCACTTTACAATATTGATAGTGTATTACATAAGTTTAAAATGAAAATTCATTAAAGTTTCCAGCTTTAAGCGTACTAAATGCGAACAACTTCATGGATACTTCTGCAAGGAACTGTATGAACATGTTTAGGACACCGAGCTTATTTTAGGGCTCAAAGTCAAATTAAAATTTTTATGTCTCTTATTGCAAAATATAATTGACATCAGATAAACATAATAAATACTTGAATATTATTGCCCTTTCGGATTCATTAGTACAAAAAGTCTACACCTGGCAAGCTCCCCATATTTGTTCAACCACCAGTAGCTTGGAAGTTACATACTAAATATTTACAGTGATAGCAACTCTAGGTATATTCGGAGTTGATCAATGTTCCTGAATTGATTCAGTTTTTTGGAGGTAAGAGTAGGTCCTCCAACTCCACTTTATCACCTTACACTGACTGGTAATGAGAGACTCTTTTCTCCCTTTGAGGCTTCTTATGCCTCTTCTTGCTTAATCACTTTATTCAGATTTTCAGAATCATCGTCGTACTCTACTGAAATAATGAATTTTGGAAACTGCAGTTTTTTAAAAAGAGACCTAGAATAATTCTGGGCAGTACTAAACCAAGAATTAAGCCACTGTGAAATAAGATGAAGGATTTACAGTGACGAGAAAATGTGTAACAATGTTAAACTCCAAATATTACTAACTTATTTTTTTATTGATCTGTGTTTGTAACATCTAACCTGTAGAATAAAGCATTTCTGCCTCATTACATAATCCACACAGTCAAACTTCCCATTATATTGCAGCTCTGAAGATGTTGGATTGAGTAACTATCTCCCAGGAAGCAGGAGGGAAGCTTGCTGCTTGGGGAAAAAACATTTAAGTTCATTAGAAATAAGCTACTGGGATGGAATATTTAAAGAATTAGCTTCCTTTAAATTTCCAAATATGTTTCCTTGATGTTTTCCAAGACCTTCCTACAATCAGATTTAGCCTGGTTGTGATGAACACACAAACACACAGAAAACAGCAAACAAACAAAAAAAAAAACTCTACATCAATACCCCCTGTGTGAATGCCTTTAAAGCCTTCAAGTAAAAAACGTTCCATTATTACCACTGTATCCATATGCACACATAATGCGGTCACCAGCCAAGCCAGGCTGCCACAATTTTTCTTAGAGCAATATGCAAACATTTGTTGCATGATTGTCTCAGCTTAGAGGAGACACCATATATATTGCACATATGCACCACAGCTACAGAATCTATGTTAATGCCATGCAAATACTGTATAATGAAGTCAATTACTTGATCTCATGCTATATGCTATGCATTTCACCTCAGCATGCCAAATGCTTAAGGTGGCTAAGAGGCAATGGGATTGGCCTTATTTTCTGCTAATAATTCAGTATGTACACTTCATCCAACACACATACAGTGTATAACACAAACTGCAGAAACTTGACAGTAGTTGATGTCTCACAGCATGGACTGCAAATCTTCATGTTTGGACTTCCATAAAATGCAGGAGAAGAAACAATCAGGCAGTAGCCAAGACATTAGGATTTATATAAACTGACCAGCTCTTAGCAAGGCTTCCTCCTACCTTAAGGTCATTTCCCATGCGGTCAGAAACCTCTATAGGCAAGTCTTACTTAACGGACCCAAAAAAGCAGTTCTCTAATAGAAAGTAACCATAAATCAGATATACATGGCAAAACTGATGTATTCATATGTTCTTAAGCAGTAGCAGATGTGGGGTAACTTGTATGCCTGGATGTAATTTCTAGAAGACAATTTCATGTTTAACTGGTCAATTTCCACATGAATGCCTGCTGCTCTTGCCACACTTACAATGCCAGCAGAAAACACGGTGCTGACACATTCACAGGCTCACAACATTACACGCTGGCTCCTGCTGGCCTGGTTTTGACCCTGCTAGCAGATGATGGAGCACACCATATTCCCTGAAGAAGGCCTGGGCTTTTATTCTGTGCCAAGTCTGGCAGGAGGGCGGGGTCTTTTAGCAGCCTATTTTCACTTGTTGATTTGAACTGGGAATAAGGATGGTGCTCTTATGTAGTACAAAAAGTAAATCCATCCACTGTGACTTGTCAGATACAAATCTAGTCAGCTTTTTACTTCTTTTTTTGCTGGTTCATTGTTGTTTAATCGTGATCTAGTTACATTTTATAGAATATGAATTTTTATTCTCAAAACCAGCAGGTGGGATAGCAGACTGACAGCAGAACAGGGACAAAAAAGAGTGGCATTCAAACGTCTCTTGTATTTCAACTTCTGCTAAACTTCATGATGTCTGTTTGAAGAACAACAAAATGAGAATATGAAGCACTAGAGTCAAGACATACTTGTACATAAAAACCCTTCTTGCCAGCATGGTTAGACGTGTTCACTGCAGAATATCTAGGCAGCATAAAGTTAAAGCCCAATTATCAGTGCTTGTGTCCAAAACAATTCATTCATATGTTCATGGTAGAAATTTAATGCAGATGTCAGATAGGAAAATTAATAAATAATGTCCTTTAAGAATGAGATAACTATAGGGGTTTTGATACCTTTCTGCATCTTTGATGCTCGCTGTGTTTGAAGAATCGCCTCTGGCTATCAGGTCTGTCCAGGCTGTGTTCACTGTGTGCTCTTTGAATATTATATGGATTGTTGGATGGATGGATCTTTGCACTTTTTTAGATTATTGAGCAGCAACTTGTCCCACTTTCTTTAACAAAGTTGCCTCGGTATGTTGTTTCAACACATCCTTTTAATAGGAATAAAACCATTATTCTACTCCTGCGTTTAAGAACATCTTCCTGTAGCATTACACCATGGCTTCATATTTGACCCTTAAACACTTTGGTACAATGAGGGGTTCATGGTGGACTTGGAGACATAACAGTGTTCGGTTCCTGTGATTATAAGACAAGCAACAAATAATCACCCCTCTGGGGCAGCCATCCAGCGCCACATACAGACATGTCATACTTGTCATAAGGTTTAGGTTGTTTTTGTTTAAACAAAGACTTTTCTAGAAACAATTTTCTGGTTATACGGAACGATGACATGCCAAGCAGAAAGACAATTTGGGCCTAAAATGGCGCCTTTGGACAGGTTAAATTATCGCCAAGCTTTACACTTATTACAGAATACTTTCTAGGATATTCTTCCCAGGGAAGATCACCAACTGTCTTGAATGTTTACACCTATTAAATATTTGTCATTGTAGAATGACAGGCTTCGTATGGTTTGGAAACACTTTCTTTTTTTTCACGACTGCAGGAAAACAGCTTTAAGCAAAGTTAAACTGCAACTCCATGAAATTCACGATCAACAGCCTCAGGTGAAATACGCTGAAAGAACAAGAAGATCCAATGTTACGCGATTTGACTGGATTCAAGTCCAACATGCTGTTCATCATTGCACTCCCATCATTTACATGCCGCATCATATATTCATCCTAGCTGTGGGAACAGAAAATGAAGAAAAGATGGAGGGAGTTTCACACTTTAGCATATGGAAGGAACAATTTAAATGTGATAGAGATGCAAATGGATGTAGATCATGAATTTATGTTAAAAAAATTGAGGGAATGCACTTTTGTTTCTACATGCATATTTGTCCATATTTTCTGAGATATATAAGACATTTATGAGCTTAAATGTTAAACCAAACACTTTATGAGCTCCCAAGCTTCTGTGCAGACTGAAACATTTTTCTTTTTATACATTTGAATGTGACTGTAGTTTCAAAAAGGGAGAAATGTGGTTCTGAATCGAATCTAAAAAAAGAAAAGGAAATGCATGCCCCCCCTCTGAATAAAGAGGGGGGACATATATCTGAATATAGATCCTATAATCTCACTTTTAACCAGTGTACCTTGTGTACCATGTACCAGCCTTAGTCTTTGCATATTATAATGCAAAGTTGACAATCAAGGTCTTTTTCCAAAGCATGAAAAAAAGTTTCCATGTATAAATGCATCCCATAATCATGTGCCTGGAAAATGCCTTATTGTTCCTGCATGCCATCTGTTGATGACATGTGATGATAATCCCTTAAATAGCAATACTCTCCACAGCTGACCAACTTCCATCAGGATTGTTGTGACGATAAGGCCTTCATGAGGACAGCGAATATCTAACATGAGCGTGGGGAATCAGCACGACACCCATTAAAGGTTGTATTTATAGCTCGCTGAGGAAAAGGATGGGCTGGGCTGCTGGGAAAAAAAATAAATATATCACACTATGAGTGACAACATTCTGTCATTAACCAGATCATTTTCTAGAGCTTCTGTGTAAATCGGCTGGAACTGGAAAGTCAAGCAAAAAAAAGAAAATGCTGGATAGAACAAAATTCCACTGAGTCGAAAAAGAAAAAGATCTAAATGTTATACAGTGTTGGGACATTCAGAGGCACCAACTTGGATTGCATGACTGTGCAATTAAGTCACCTTGTTGTCCTTTGTTTTAGCATTTGAGCCCGTCTTTGCCCACATCTGTTCACAACTACTTGACCCACATTACACATGGCTGACGAATGCTCAGGAAAATTGGTCATGACTGCAATCTGAGGTTTGGATTTTAGACTGCTAATACCACATAATAAAGTTAACATCCTAAGATAATGACAACTTGATTTAAAATGGCTTTATACTGTAACCTTTTGATATATTGAAGTGTGTGTTTGACAAGTGTGTTTGAGAAAAGGAGATCAAAGTTAAAATTTGATTCAACATGAACAACATGTAGCATGAACAAACCCTCAAACTTGTACCTTTTTATCTCCTAGTTTTTTTTACTCTTGTTTTATTATTAAGAAGAATTAAACCCTTAATCAAGCCACAAAATGACACCAGTGTCTCATAAAAAGGACAACTTTAAGCTTTGTGGTGGTCTATGTTTATATAAAGCCACTTGTTGCTGCAAAATACCAGGTATTCCCTTTTCCTTCTTTTAATTAGACTAAGGCACAATGACCCATCATAATGTTAATGCTGAATATTTATTATGTCAATGTCTAAAGTATAAAACTGCTATCATCCAGTAGCAGTTTCACCTGTGTTAAAAATGCTTGGAATGTGCAAAGCATTTCTTAGCAGACAGAGTTTTGCTGAAAAAGAAAATGTTGCGCATAAAGTCCTCCACATGAAGTCACAGAAGAAGAACCCTCATGTGATTGGCTAATTTAAAATGTCCCATTCACATGATGCAGCTGCCACGTGGCCCAAAAGTTTGCTTTTGGTTGGTTGGTCAGCCCGGTCAGATTCAGCGAGCGCTAAAGTGTGAGCGCTGTTCGGAGTAAGTAACAGCTGACCTTTTTTCCATTGCAAACACCCACAAGTGGGAATCACCACCTGATCCACATTTAACTGCAGCTGGCGGTGTCAAGATGCAAAGATTATGGCACTAATGAATATTAGCCAACTCGCAGCCGCCGAGTATTTAGATGCAGCTCCAACCCATTGATTTCCCTTTAGGGGTGAGGACAACTTTATCTCAGTGGCAAGACGCCGGCTTATCTCAGCCAACTGTGTTTTCCTGGCCCCGTTTCAGGAAGTCTCAAGCCCGGCAGGTACGAGAGGGACACCTGACTGCGGCTGGGGAGCATTTGTGAAGTGGACAAAGACGTCCGGCTGTGATGGGGTGGCCATGTAAGGAGAATATATTAAATAGAGCACAATTAATACAAAGCCCAGTGCGCTGGATTATTGCTGGGAGTGGGTGGTTGTGAAAAGCAGGAAGAATGAAAAGTGTGAGGAAAGATGACAGATGGCAGATGGCGTCAGAACTGTATGCATTCATATTTGGAAATGAAGAGAGGAGGACATAACGGAGACTTTGAGGAGGGAAAAATGATTAATCATGCACTTGATTTGTGGAACTCTGACCAAATAACACAACAGTAAAAATAAGCTGAAATCAAATACATTGGTTTTACGTTGATTCAGGAGGCAGACAGCTCTGCTTTCAGTTTGTCAATATACTGTAGTTCCCACAAAGATATTTAAAAATACAACTCTGAAAAGTGTTATTTGCATTTCTCTAAACCATTCCATTGTAGCTCTGGCTGTATTTTAGGTTTGTTGTCCTACTGGAAGGTGAACTTCTGCCCAGGTCTCAAGTCTTTTACCTCCTCTAATATGTTTTCTTCCAGGGTTGCTCTGTATTTAGCTGCATCCATCATTCTATTAACTCCCTCATCTTCCTGTCGAAAAAAACCCTCCCCACATGGTGATGGTGGCATGATGCTGTGGGAAGGCTTTTCATCAGTAAGACAAGAAAGCTGGATTTTTACAGAGCTTAAATTACACATAGGTGGACTCCATTAAATAAAGGACATCTGGCAGTTTATCGAGGGATATTTGAGTAAAAGGGCCTGAACATAAGCTCAAGCCCCACTTTTAAGATATTTTTTTTCACAGTAATTTTGAAAACCATGCACAATTTTCATTCCGTTTCACCAAATTCACTACTTTGTGTTGGTGTATCAAATAAAATCCCATTAAGCTTAACTGAAGTTTGTGATTTTAAGGGGACACAAATGTGTAATTCACACAAAGATTTAAAGCATCCCAAACTTTGCTTTTGTCCAGATCAATCATCAGAGTCTCTGATGATTACCAGACAGTAAAGTGATTAGAACCTTAGGCAGGGGTAGGTATGTCTGGGCTAGAATTACTGCGACTGAGACAGAGGTACACACTCACAGAAGCAAGAAAGGCACGAGATTCTGTGTGATTTCATTGTGGATTAAGCAGAGATTAATTTCTTCAAAGCTTTGCTGAAGGCAGACCTCCTTATACAAGGCCAGCTGCTGTTGTAATTCATCCCATTTATCTAGAACCCAAACAAAACAAAAAAAAAAGACTCGGGGCCATGTAAAGTAGCCAGACCCTTATCAATAGTGTCAAACACAAACACACAATGAGCTGCGGGTCATCATTATTTCTGACTTAATGTCTTCCAATCAGTGGGGACAACACAGTTGGGGGTGGCACCAGTCGGTCATTCATTGACCACCTGCTTCAATTGGGCGGGGGGTGGGTGGGGTCACGCTTGATTAAACTTTGTCATTGTGCTCAACAGAATATGACTGTGACAGTAAGAACGGCCTATACTTTATAAGGCTTGCTTTGTCTTAATTACCTAAATTACTATTATATGGTCAAACAGTTTTTTCAGATTATGCAAATCAGAGAAAATGTCTCTTTTTTTATTTTTTGTTTTGAAGGGATTTTAATACGCGTTGTACATAGATTTAAAAAAGTGTTTTCTCCAAATTATTCCATATTATGGGCCAGGTTTGTGTGCACAAACATGGAATTTGACTTCGTTTTCCAGCGCTCACATCGAACCAACATTAACTAAAGGAGGAAATAAACTAAGGAGGAAATAAAAATAAGGATAAAGGAGCGGTATGTACATGTATGTGAATGTACAGCTAATTTAGAATATTTGATAGTGTTTGGTACAACAACCAGAAAGGCAGGTTGCTGTAGTGCAGACATGTTTATGTTCTTTCATAGGAGAATGGCTGACTACTCTGGCTGTAAGGTGTTCATTGTGGGCATCATAACTAAAAAAATAAAAACACTATTTGCAGGATAATGTGTTTTCCTTGGCCTTTTTTCACTTATCTGCTTTTTATCTCCAGTCTCTGCCCTGTTTAAGTGTCACTCTGCAGCTCCTGGCAATGGAAATGAATCTATTGCTTTTAATGGGGCATGCTATGCTGTAGCTAGAGAGTTCCAGACCCTTTATTAAAGAAAATGAATTATAACAGTGGTTGAAGCTTTAAAAGTGGCTTCCAGACTTCCTAGTAGTCTGCTAAATTGGTTTGGATTTTATTTGGTAAATTAGGAATACTTTGTGTCATATGGTATAAATAAAGTAAAGAAAGACCACATTAGGCGTTCCTCATGGCTTCATTCTAAGGCCACTGTTATTCCAAATATATTGGCCACCATAGCTAAGATTATAGAACATTATAGCGTCTCCTACCGTACCCTGAAAACATACAACTTTATATGTCTGAGTTACCACATGACCACAGTCCTTACAGCTACTGTATGAAATAGTTTATGAAATTGTATGAATAAGCAGAAGTGTCAAAATTTCCTCCAGCTTAATGATAAAAAGAAAGACCATTGTTTGTGGTATGAAACATGCATGGTTAGAGATCAGCTAGACCCAATGAGGGTAAAAATCAAAGAGCATGACAGAAACCTACCAAAGCTTACTAAAAAAATTGTCAGAATAAATGGTTTTCTATCAAAACAGTACACAGAAAAAAAGTATGTTCTTCTCAGAAGGTTAGATTCTTGTAACAGTGTCTTTATAGAATTATTAGAAAAATAACATGAATCCGGCAGGTGAATCTCCCCCAAAATGCTGCTCCAGAGTCCTGACCAGAGCTTCTATACTAGTCGGCTCTGGAACTCCCTAAATATGTTATTGCTTCTTTCTTCTTATCTAATGCTTAAATTTTTATATTTTTTCTCCTTATGCATTTCGTTTATCATTTAAATTTTTCTTTAAATGCATTTCCTTTTCATCCTGTGAATGTTCTTGTGGATGAACAGTGCTCTCCAAGGTAACTTCCCTTGCACCAACATATCGACTCATGTCTAGCAAAAATTGCTTGTTAAAAGAACATCTTTGAACTTTTACGTCTTTAAGCTTAAGTGGCTCAAACATTTCTGTAACCCTGGATGTGGAACAGACGGCATGCAAAAAGAGCATTATTTGGACGAAGTTTAGAGCTCTTCCTCTTGGAGTCACCTCCTTTTTAACAAGACCCCAGAGGTTTATTTCAGTGTTTTTACATTTCCAAAGATGTGCAGAGTCCAAACAAATCTATTAACACATCTTTAAAAGAGGAGTAACTGCACAGAGAGCCCTCCACTCAGCCTTTCATCTCTGAAAGGGTTTATGAAGAGAACTTCTGCTGTCTTCCTTAAAAAAAGTAGACTAAAGTGAGATGATTTTTTTTAATGGGACAAGTATTTTCACAAAGATGTAAGCTTTAAGGAGTCACATATCCATGAATAAAAACCCAAATGTAACAAGTAAAGAGATAATCAAGGGAATACATTTTATGTGTGTTTTTCTAAGGTTTTTGTGGCACTACTGGCCTTCATCCATAGTTTTCAGACAGGAAATGGGCAAAGAGAAATGGGGTGGGAAGACATGCTGCTAATGTCCCAAGGTTGGGAATCGAACCCCGGAGCGCTGCGTTGAGGACTAAAAGCCTCTGTAAATGGGGCACGCGCTCTACCTCTACACCATGACCCGCCCCTAATCAAGGGAACCATTGCTAATTTTCAGCTGTGAACAGATGCCTGCATTTCTAAATATCCTCACATTGCTGTGCAATAACCGATCAGACTCGGGCTGTGATACTAATTATATTATAACAAATTTGCAGCTTTGTCATCTTCTCGAGGAGCAGTTGATTCATTTTTCCAAGATAACAAATGTGATTTGCCCACCATTTGTCTTAGTGAGTGGCGTACCGTGATCCAAAATGATGAGCTGCGCGCTTGACTGGATGTTGCCGGCATCGTTTTCCGCCAGACACTGGTAGAAACCTTCATCGGACGTGACCAGACCCAGAACCTGCAGGTTGTGCTCCTTCTGCAGGATACAAAGGTGGGCAGGGAAATAGAAATAAAATAGTTAGGTACAGCATGTTTATTTAATATCAAACCCCAAAATTGTGTAACACTGCTAAGGGTGACAGCAGAGAAGTTAGTTAGATGCGGTGCACTAAAATGTATTTGCCCCCTTCCAGATTTCTTCTGTTTTTGCTTTTTTGCCACACTTAAATGTTTCAGATGAAACTAATCATATCTGACAAAAATAACATGAATAAATACCAGAGGTTTTCAAGTTATTCCAAACCAACCTGGCTTTATGGAATAACCCTGTGATTATCCACATTTCTTTTGGAAAGCAAGGTCACTAGCCTTATCAAGAGATGATTACTGCCAAAGCTGTAGAATCAAGAAATGACTTAAACAGAACCCGTCTGACAATGTGAAATAGGCTAAAAGAGCTTTAAAAGCAACACACCATGCCTTGGCCTAAAGACATTCAATAACAAATCAAGATCTGCTAGTCTGGAAAGGATTGTAATGCCGTTTCCAAAGGCCAACACATGCTCTGTAAGACATGTGGTCCCTATCCCAGAGCTGCAAGAAGAAAACGACATTATTCTGTTTCATGCAGCTTGCTTTTGGTGTATATTCTGGGTAGAACTTCTTTCTTGTGTGGCGTTTGAGAAATGTGAGGTGAGTGTGTTGGAGTATGAGGGACCTATAAAAACCTCTTAGGAGTTCTGCACTTGAGTATAAAATATCCCAGCCAGAAAGAACTTTGTTCTTGTTCTTGCAGCTTCGAGTACAGGACAGAGGTTCTCTGTTCTTGCAGCGTACAAACTGGCCTCAAGTCCTTGGAAGTCAAGTGAAATTTGAAACAATTATCAACAAATAATGGAACATCGCTGAATCTTCCTAGGAGTGGCTGGCCTGCCAAAATTATTCCCAGAATGAATCAACAGTTAATCCAGGAGGTCACAAAAAAACAGAAAAAATTTAAAGAACTGCAGGCCTCACTTGGCTATGTTTAGGTCAATGACTTCAAATAAACTGGACAAAATGGCATCTTTAGGATAGTTCCAAGGTGAAAATCACTGCTGACCAAAAAGAACACAAAAGCCTGTTTCAAATTTGCCAAAAAACATCTTGATCCCTGAGACTTTTGGGAAAATATTTTGTGGACTGATGAAGCAAAAAAGGAAAGTTTTGGAAGGTGTATATCCCTTTAAATCTGACTACGGTATTTAAAACGCCTGATAGCAGTTGTTACCATCAAGGCTTGAACAACTGGTTTTTAGATTACAGTTTCAATTGGACCAGGATAGCTTGTTTCTCCTAATAAAAGAGAGATCGTCATTTGAGAAGTTTATTTTGTATTTACTCAGGTTACACCTAGGCTGGATGTCAACAATTAAGTTTGATGACCTGAATAGGCAAAAACAGAAGAAATCTGTAGGCAAATACTTATTATTCACAGTGCTGTACTAATTACCAAACCCAACCAAATGAACTCACAATTATTTTGAAGTAGTCACTGGGGATGACAGCGTCTCCATTCTTGACCCACTTGACAGTGGGAGCAGGTGAGCCTGAAACTTCACACTCAAAGACGATGTCCATGGACTCATGGGCGTAAATGTTAACTGGTCGTTTCACAAACTGGGGAGGAACTGTGAAATCCAGAAAAGAAACTGGGGTTAGTTTGTTTTATATTTTTGAAATCAGAGGAACAAACTGTATTCATCATCCTTTCTTTGTAAACTTCAGACCCTTGTTCATCCACACAAAGCAGGGAAATCAAAATCAATTTCTGCGGTCTCTGCACCAGAATGCTCCACATCAAACGATCCCATGCTTCCCCTTTTAATTCCATGATCAAAACAAAAGCAAACAAGATGAGTTAGAAAAAAAAGCCATCTAATTATTTCCTGCTTCATCTGCACAGCTGTGTCTGTTTTAGCACATGGATGAAAGGTTCAGTGACCTCTGGTTTTATTTATGCAGAAATGGATGAAAAATAACTGCTGCTCTGCTACCAAAACAGCATGATACACTGGCTGAGCAGAGCACTTGCAGATCTCTCCAAGACCTGGTAATGAGGGCCAGAAAGGAGATATTTGATCTGCTGAGGCGATACTGTGCCTCATCAATCTGTCCTGGAACAAGGTCAGAGGGAGCGCCGGGCCCAGGCCTCGTCCTCTCTCTGTAATTGGACTGTACATGTTGTGGGAAGAGATGTGGCGTGCATGTGTGTTTTCTGCACACATGCATTTACTGCCTCTGTGCATTTTGCGATAAGCTGCGACCTCGCTGACCACAATTTAAATGAGTGTTTTGTTGCTCTGTTGCAGCATCTAAAGCTTTCCCATCATCCTCCTGGTCTCTCTGATAGTGAGTTATTAGCATCTATTTTGCAGTAAATCACACAAGATGATTGGTTATTAGTAGCAGTGGGAGGATAAGGTCCATTTTTGGTTTAATACAGTGTAGCAGCAGGTTAGGAGGTCAAGCCTTCATCTCTTACTTGATGTAGCAATGACTAATTTACTTTGACATACATGCAGTGAATCATCATCCACTCTAAAAATTTAAAGAGGGAACAATATCTTCAGTTACAGAATTGCCGGGCTCAAAAACAAGCTTAATTTTCCTTGAACTGAGGATGCCCTCTGCACATCTGTTGTGTATTTTCCTGCTCTACTTGCAGCACATGGAGCAAAGCTGGAAGGAAAGAAACAACTTAATAGAATTTATATACTTATAACTTAATAGAACAATAAACACCACCAAATGTTCTTTCTGCTCCACACGTTAAGCATCAGAAAGGTGGGCGAGGGATGGGGTGTGGTGTTCCACCTGGCCGAGTTCAGCTTATTTAAAATGTGCCAATTCATATCCAGTCCAGTCCAATCCAAGTTGACTTTGTTTACACCAATTCATTTTTAACAAGCCACCATGGAAGAATGATCCAGGTTCCATTCACTTCAGAGTTACATGAAGATAAATACAAGAATGTTTTAAGGTATCACAAGTTGAGTGTCTGAGACTTTCCAGCACCTCTCAAAGGTGACAGACTACACACAGTTGACCTGAGCCTGTCTGCACCAAAGGCTGGTTGTAGCTCCTCAACCATCAAATGCCTTCATCTGTGATTGAAAACATAGATGAGAGCTTTCAAACTTCATTCACTTACAAAAAAGTATGGCTCCAAAATTTGATTTGTCATGTCCAATTAATTTAAATCAAAATCCATTGTGCTTTAGAAGCAATTACGGATCATCATTATTGTCATAAAACCCAAATTTAAAATGTCTTTTAGTTTTTATTTTTATAAATAATTATTCAATATCATTGTTGGACTGTTATTCGGTTTTTTTTATGTATTATTACTATTATACAAAAGACAGACAACAGTCCAATTAACATTTGCTAATTAACAATTGTCATTAATACCTTTTTTTCTACAGGCTGGTACATCTGGATAGAAATCACACACTGAGAAAAGGAAATTAGCTCCAGCATCAACCACCAAAGTTCGAGCGCTTTTAAAATCTTGTAAAATACCACATGAACACTCTCAAGGACCTGTACAAACTCTACCACCAGATACAGAACATGTGTTTATGAGTGTTACTTTGTTAGATAAACAGCAGTGGATCAGATATAAAATCATCTCACGACTTCCTTGTAAAGTACCTCGTTTGTAAAAAGCAGTTCATCTCATAGGTGACCAACTTCCTGCTCATCTTTTAGTGAATGTGTTGCCTTGGTCAACTGAAGTACAATAATCCTAATGTAAGATCGTGCTAGAACTAGTATTATAATCCAATTCTGATAGATCATAATTTCCAATGAAAAAATATAAATACTAAAGACAGTCAAGATTATTTGCCATAATTATCACTAATGTTTGAAACTCAGATAAATACCACACTTCCAGGTTGATTTTAGCGACGTATCCTCTCTTTCTGCAATGATTTAATGACACCAGTCCAGCGCTTTAAGGCATATATATTTAAGGCAACGATCAATATTCAACTCAGATTTTTTTCTGAAAAGATAAACGTTTTAGTTTACATGAAACAAACGATTCCTGGAGACAGCATTTAGTTGGACAAGATGAGCTGAATAAGCAATGTCGTCATTAATCTCAATTATTTGTATGTAAATGAATCATTTTTAACAATTTCAGGACTGCGACTTCCTCTTTCTAATAAAACGTAATGGCTGCTCCTGATGGATGAACGATATCTTGGGAATGCTCCAAATGAGGATGTGATGTAGAAAATGCAATCCAGTAGAAGGGTATCCCAGGATGATACTGACTTTTCTTTTTCCATAAATAAACGGCTTAACCTCTGGCCTTCTGTACACTATGTTGCATTTATCATGTGGCTCCCAGAAGCAGCCGAAAACAGAACCTGCAGATAGCCCCACGGAATACAGAAAGTTTCCTTCTCCGTGATTAATAAGTGTCTGGATAGCTCTGTGAGCTGCTGTGATGAATTCTGAAGACTGACACAGGAATGGTAATGAGGATGGTGATGCTTCAGACCGCCATGACAGCCATCACCCTGCTGTGTGTCTCCGTGTGTGTAAGGTTTGCTGTTCCCTGCAGAGGTGTGTTTGAGGTGTGAATAATGTGTTTCATAGTGTGGCGTCCTCTGGATATTTGCCTTAAGTAGGTGTGCAGCAGACACGGGTGGAATTGTTGATTTCCTTTGGTGTGTCAGGAAGACGGCTCTGAAAGCAGCGGTGAGTCAGTGTTTGTGTGTGTTTGAGTGGACAGTTTTCATTGTGGACACTTTGTTTTTTTCCCCTTTACTGATGCTGCTGTAGGCTGCGAGAGTTAAAGTAGCTGCTGATGCATCTGAACATATGTTCCTATACATACATGTTGCCCCAGTCGGTGCATGGCCATATGGAATATTTGCTTTACATCCCAGCATCTTTGTGTCAGTATTGCTGTCTGTGCAGATAGGTATATGTGTTTGTTCTAAACACCCCCCCCCCCAAGTGATCACTGCTTCTGACAGGTTTTGATGGCAGCTGGCACCCACAGGCTCCATTTATCTACCCCTTCTCTCTCAGACTCACTGGTCCCACCCCACCCAGCACCCCATCCAACTCTTAATCTTCCCATAACTTCCCGTCTATCTCTCCATCTTCAGCCCTCGCCTCTCTCTCTCCATCTAAGCAGCCATGCACCATTTTCTCTAAATGGAGCTCAGACATTTGGAACCTATTGGACTGAGCAATGAGGAGGAACGCCTAAATATACCAATATAGCTTTTTTGGGTGGGTGGGTGGTTGGGGGGATTTACAGGAAACATTTAGACCTCAGCAGTGGGAATTTTGTGTTGGTCTGTGTGCCTCTTAATGCAACAACCTGAATAACAACCATCTTTATATAGTCATTTCCTATTCTATTTTTATGTGCCTATCACAGAAACTGCCATGCAAAAGTGCTCAAACCCCATGAACATTTTCACATATTCTCATGTTACAACGGAAAAATTGCCTGTATTTTATTTGAATTGCGCATAATAGCACAACGTAAAGCAGTATATACCTCTAAAGCAGAAGGAAAACCATAAATTCGTTTTAAAATGTTTCTACAAATAAATTTATGATTGTGGTCTGCTTTTGTATTCAACCCCCTTTTCACTTATACTTCTAACAAACAATCCGTGGATATACATCGAGGTGTTCTGTAAAGGCCTAAAAGGGTTTGTTAGAGAGCAAACAGCACAGTTATTAGTTGTGGAGTCTCCAACTATGGACTTCCTGAAAGAGAGGGCAGAAGAAAGTCATTGTTGAAAGAAAACCATAAGAACATCTGTTTGTAGTTTGCCACAAGCCATATAGAAGTAGGTCAGATAGGATTAAAGGGTAACATTTTTACCTTCATGCTAAATGCTATGTGTGGTAAAAAACTAACAATGCACATAACCCTGAACACATCATTTCTATGGGGTAACATGGTGGATGCAGAATCATGCTGTGGGGATGCTTATCTTCAACAGGGACACAGAAGCTGGGTAAAATTGATCAGAAGATGGACAGATACAAAGACAGGCCAATAAAGCAAATTAACCTGGCTGCAAAAGTCTTGAGAATGAGGTGAAGGTTGACCTTCCAACATCCAGAACTACACGGAAATGGTTCCTATCATGAATGTTTTAAAAATGGCCCAGTCAAAGTCCTCACCTAAATCAGCATTGAATAGTACAATGATGGAGCTGAATGCAATGCATGCCACACTTTTCAGATCATTCTATCTTTCTTGTATTATTTTATAAACAATGTTTTGCTTTTTAATTCCCTTTACAATTATGCACTACTTTGTGTTGGTCTTTCACGCATAATTAATCTAAAATACATGACCGCTTATGGTTGTAACGTGACAAATAAAAAAGAATTCGGTTTATTTTTGCAGCGCTGATTCACAACACGTCGCCTCAAGGCACTCTTATTCACAAAAGTGAATCCAATCATCCAGACAGACTCCAAAGTCAAGTACATACATTCCAGATTGATCCTAGTTTTCAAACGATGCAGTCAAGCTCATTTTCAAGACATGTAAATACTTTTGTATGTTGTTAAGAGTATAAAATGTAAATGTTTGGGGGATATTTGATCAACTGACAGCCGTCTCTGCTCATGTCTTATGCACTCTGCATGTATTAGCTGCTGTTTTAATCCACTGGATCCAGTTCTTGGCAGTAATGTGGGCCGATCCAGAATGCTGTATGCTCTCTCACAAAATACCTTTTTCTGTCCCTGAATCACCAGATGCAAAACACCAAGAGTGTGAATCTCTCTAAATAAGCAAACTTGTTTTGAAACACAAATAATCATCTATAATGAAAGGGAAATCTTGACAGAGACAGAACAACTACAACAACAACAAATGAAATTCTGATATAAAAGAAAAGGGAGAAAGATAAAAAAAAAACAGCAGTATGAATCTGAAAGCGGCTGAAAGGACTCCAGAAGCAGTACTTCAGGGCTGGTATTATCTCCCAAGCTTGTAGCTTAGTAAAAGAAGCTTTAATGCAGACTGACTCCAGAGAACTACTGAGAGAGGACCACTAAAAGGTCACGCATGTGTCTCGCTGTGAGCTTGTTAAAACAAAACCCTGCAGGATCCCCCTAAAGGGATTCTGAGCAGATTATTTCACTTAAAGCTTCACTGGTATTTAGAAGCAAACTGAACAGAGACGAAGAGAAAGTCCTGTTGTCTTTAATTAGCTGCTAATAAAACTATCTCAGTCAAAAACTGAAGATGATGTTTATTGGGTGGAATCATAAAATAAAAATAATCTCTGGTTGTCATGTTTTTCAAAGGATACATGAAGCAGCAGTTATTATATGACCCTTTGCGTATGATTTTAAAAATTGCCCAGAGTCCAACTTTACAAGTTCTGCTTTTTTTTTCAGGCCGCCCCAGCCAAAACAAGCAGCTCGGGCCGTAAAGCCCCAAACACAATGCTTTATGTTTGCATTCCTGCTCAATGAGCGGATGATGCCAGAGGCAAAGTCAGGGAGAAGCACTTCAGTCTCTTCTGGATGCCTTCATGGACCTTCGATGTTTCGAAAATTACAAGAACTTAGTGAAAGCAGATGCTTGTGTTTTTTTTTTGGAGACATGCTGAGAAAAGGCTCGCCAAGGCTGGCATAAAGAAGAGTTTGATGTGTTTTCAGTGTACAGCTCTCCAAAAGCACATCATCGCGCAGGCCAGAGGGGACTGCACTGAAAGTATGACAAACTCAAACAAAACCAGATCATTCTTTGTTGCAGAATTTGTTTGCATCAGTTTATTTGAAATGTTGCACCACTGTCAGCAAGAACAGAGAATCCCTGGTAATCTAGTACATACAGCGGATTTTGCAACAGCTCACTGTTAGTTTCCCAGACATGAATGTTCAGGTGAGCCACTGCAGGGAGGGGAAGGGTTGGGGGGCCAGGGGTTTACGGGGCTTCTGTTTGAAGATGTGCGCCAACTTGGAGACATGAAAATGGCTCAGTTTGTATACACTTTGATGTTAATGAGTATTTTTACAGTTCATTATTTTAGTATTGATCAGAATATTGTTTATTTTGATCACACAGCACAACAAGCTGGGTCAGAGAAAAAAGAGGTGAAGAATTTTAAAACAGGTTTAGGTTATAAAACAGCAACTCAAGTTTTGAACATTCATAGAGAACTGCAAACCTAGCAAGACATGGCCATCTATCTAAACTGACAGGCCTGGCAAAGATGGCATTAATCAGAACAGCAACCAAGAGGCCCATGGTAACTTTGCAGGTAGTGCAGAGCTCCACAGCTCAGGTGGGGGAATCTGTCCCTTGAAAAATCTGGTATTTATGGAGGAGCGGGAAGAAAACAAAAGCTTATGTTGAAAGAAAACCAGAAGTCCCATATAAGGTTTGCAAAAAGCCATGTAGGGGACACAAGAAACTAACACTGCACTACAAACTGAACACACCATACCCACAGTGGTGACAGCGTCATGGTGTGGGAATGTTTTTCTTCAGTGGGGAAGCTCGTTAGCTTGATGGTTTGAGCTAAATACAGGGTAATGCTGGAAGTTAAAGTATTAGAGGCCAGAAAAAATGAGGGACTTAGGCAGATGTTCACATTCCAGCAGGGACAACAATTCTTTACATACAGCTAGAGGTACAATGGAATAGTTTAGCTCAAAGCATATTCATGGTTTAGAATTGCCTAGTCAAAGTCCAGACCTCTATCCAACTGACAACCCATGGCAGGACTTAAAAATTTATGTTTACAGATGTACTCATCTGATCTGTCTGAGCTTAAACTATTTTGAAGAAAAGGCAAAAATCAATTAGTCTGTACACTGTGTAAAACAGGTAGAGACACACACCAAAAGAATAATGCCAGCAAAACGTAGTTTTACAATGTATTAGGCACTGTACAGCTTCAGATACACACCTATGTTTAAAGCAAACCCAGAATTGAAAGAGATTGAACCAAATAAAGAAAAATATTCACCAAAGTAACTTAAAACATAAAAATCTGAGCACCCATCTATCAGTGTGGCATTTAAAGGGTGCTTCTCTCCCTCACTGACACAGCAGATAGGAAGCCTGAGCTGGATTAGGATCCAGACAGCAGCTGATGGTTACACACACCAACACAAAATCTAAACACACTCCCTCAGCGAAAGGGAAAAGATGTGTGAGTGCCGGGTTGATCAGATTAGATCTCTTTAAAGAGCAGGATGGAAAGTTTATTTCAGCCAAAATTAAACTGCTCCATGACACAAGTGTGGGGAATGGACTGTGGGCCAAAATGTCCACACACACACACACACACACACACACACACACACTCTTGTTTTGCTATATGTAGTGAGGACCATGTGTTGACTCCCATTGACTTCCATTGATTTTCAGTCATTTTCAACCCTTTCTATGCCCTAACCCTGACAATAACCCTAAACCTAACCATTACCAGTGCTTACCTAACCCTAACCCTAACCTTAACCTAAAGTCAATTCACACCTTAGTCCTAAACCTAACCATTAGCAAAATAGGTCGTGAGGACCAGCAAAATGTCCTCACTTTGGTACAAACGGTCCTCAATTTGATGGTGAAATTGGAAAAATGGTTTTCACTGTGATGCCAAAACAGGAACACACACACACACACACGCATATCCGTGTTTTACTATCTTTATGAGGACTTTTCGGTTACTTCCATTCATTTTCCTTGATTTTTAGTGCCTAACCCTGACCCTAACACTAACCCTAACCAGTTAATACCTAACCCTAACAATAACTCAATTCATACCCTAGTCCTAAACCTAACCCCTGTCCCAAGAATGGAATTTGAAAAAGTGAGGACCAGGAAAATGCCCTCACTTTGTCAAAATGTCCTCACTTTGCGATAAAAATACGAAAAATGGTTCTCATTCAGCAACAAGTACAAGAACACACACACACACACACACACACACACACACACACATCGTTTATAAGAAACTGTTTCTGTGTCCAACAGGGGAAAACACCCTGACGTGAGATGAGAAATAAAACTACCAATAGACAGTATGGTCAACTTCCCACTACACAGATGGGACAACATCAACACTTCATACGGTGCCGAGTATATTTACAATCAGTGGTGTTCTTGAGTTATTATCCTTTACAGTGCATTGCAAAAATATGCACCCCCAACATATTTCTCCATTGTTTTATTTTTGTCCTCTACACTTAACTGCTCCCCGATCATCAAACACATTTTAATATCAGATATAAAGTATATAGCCAGATTAACGACAAAATGTTGTTTTGTTAAATCATCTATTAATCACATTTTTTGAAAAGCTGACATTATTTCCACTGGCCAAATCCAAGCCCGATTACTGTGAGACCAGTTGAATCAAGAAACCCCTTAAACTGAACCTGTCTGACAACATAAAGTAGGCTAAAGGTTTTCAAATACACCATGCCCTAATCTAGGAAACATTAAGAATGGATGAGAAACACAGTCATTGACATCTGTCCCCCAGGAGACGGATAGAAAGTGATTTTCTAAAAGGCCAATACTCACAGAACAGATACAATTATTCTCTCCCCAGAGCTGCAAGAACAAAAGGACATTATTCTGTTCTTCAAGCCCGGGTCAGGGAGTCCTTATATCTTGTTTTTGCCGTATATTCTGTGCAGGCCTTTTTTCTTGTGTGGAGTCCAAGAAATATGAAGAGGTGATGCACAAGAGTTCTCGTGAAGTATGAAATGTCATGGCCAGAAAAAAACTGTGTGAATCAACATCTCATACCAAAGGAACTGTAGGCCTCTCTTGGCCATTATTATTGTCAATAATAAAAAAGAGACTTTGCAAAATGGGATCAATCAGAGAGTTTCAGCGCAAAAAACACTGCTGACCAAAAAGATCACCAAGGCAGGTCTCACATTTGCCAAAAAACCACAATGATGCCAAGCCTTTTGGAAAAATATTCAGTGGACTGAAGAGTGGAACATTTTCGAAAGGTGTCCATTCAAGTCAGCACTTACATCTGAATGAGATGCTGTGGGTTGATGCTGAACAACCCTCCAATGTGACATAATGAAACCTTCGTCTGATATTAAAATTTGTTTGATCTGATTCATTTAGTTGCAACAAAAAAGCAAAAACAGAAGAAATCTCTAAGGGGGCAAATACTTTTTTTCACATCAATGTCTCTACCTGTCTCCCTCCAAATTTCATTTAAATGTTTTCTGCCTTTGGTTATTTTTTAAAACAAAGTGAAAACACTCATAAAGACCATGGCTGTTAATCCAGAGTACACAGCTCAAATGAAATACTTTTATGGGAGGCAGGGATTTACTGCATGGCAGCCCAGCACATGGAAAGAACAATTAAGTTGATGACCCGATAGCAGAAGGGCATGATAGATGCGGACCACTGACTTGGAGACCCATAAAGCTGGAAACAAACAGGTTATAGTCTATTTTTGTATAGAGCACACACACTCTTTCACACACACACAGTCCAGGTCCGGGTGGTTCCCAAGTCACGCACGACCATAATCAAAACCTGCTGCCTCCTCTGGCCTCATTTATTCTCTTCCCAGCTCTAATAGTGGGTGAGATGTCAAAGCAAAGTCATCCTCCACATAACACACACACACACACACACACACACACACACACACACACACACACACACACACACACACACACACACACAGTTATCGCAGAAACCCATATTGGTGTGTCAACACCACACATGGGGTCCTGAGATATGACTCGAGTGGTCTGAATGTTACTTTTAACACTCATTTAGAGCATCCCAATCTTATAATGCCTCCTGTCTGCTTGTGGGTTTGCCGTAGGATAATTACAAGATCTTTATTGGCTGAACAAAACAATGAATCAAACCCTCTTAAACACACAGACATGATTGTAATTTTTAGGAAGATAAGGCACAATGCTATTGCTTATTTGGGAGATACAAATGGTGTCTGAAGCATTTAGTTCAGTGTGCCATGAATATTGTTTTGTAGCTAAAAATGTGATCCATAGCGAATAAAACAGGGATCATATTGTTTTAGATAGTCCGGTGTAATTTCAGTTCAATCCTGTTGGCCCGAGAGACTGGAGATGACTCTGCTCTGGTGAGATTTCATTAACTTACAGATTAAGATAATTATTTCTAATCGTAGGTTCTTCCCAACAGTGATGAACTATTCTCTGTAGTGTTGCTATGGTCCTGTTTTGCAAGCACTGGCTGAACATCGCAAATTTTCCAGGTTCTTCTTCAGTATTTGTGTTTTGTTCTAATTTTCTGTTCTAGATTTAATGCTGTGTTCTCATCTTTCTATGTCAGACAAACCAGCTCACATTTGACCCAAAAACACTTTGTGGCTCCTCTGTCCGTATTCAGACGGAGGAGTTCGTTGTCAGCTCAATGATTGCAAGGTCCTGTAGGTGCAAAATAAGCGGTTGGTTACAGCCACACATCTTTATGGTGAGTTTGTGTTGTCACCGAATGGTGCCTGAAAGCATGTCTGATTTTACAAGCATATGTCTGGCTAAATGTATTCACAGAAACAATATTAATTACAGTTGTGTTGACAAAACAACACATACGGTTTGAACTGTATACTAAGGGTTGATGATGAGAAATGTATATCCTCCAGTGACATTTCTTCTGCTGCTACCACAACTCGCTTGTGAAAGTACCTACGCTCGATCGTAACCGCACCTTGATGCCTAGAAAGTTTGGCAGCTGTTTTAGGTGGTTTTCACTCATCTTTTTAGCTGCTGAATGACTGCTATTAAATCACTGAGGGATGATTCTATTTAAACATTGCTAATATAATTACACCCTGGTATTGTGCTCTGCACTGGATTATATTTAGGGGTATCAGATTAAAAGGGGACTGAATATATATGTATGACATGCATTTCAGATATTTGATTCATTTATTTTAGAAATAATCACCTGTCCACCTACTTCCACCGTACAGATTTGCTCTTTTCTGTTGGTTTATCACATACAAATCGTAAAATAGCCTGTAATTTGTAATTACAATGTGACAATTGTGAAAATGCTCAAAGCATAAGAATATTTTTGCAAGGCACTGTTTGTAAATACACAACCGTCCTGAGTTTCTGGCAATCATACATTTGCGTGCTTGTGTTTATATGAGTGCCTGCATATTATTTCCTCCAAATGTATGCGCCAGCTGTACTACAGGCCCTCCAAGTATCTCCAGGCAAAAACCCAACAGTGCTCGAGCAGCTGGCTTCCTGGAGCTTGTCCTCTACTAACAGTCCAGTGTTTATGAAAAGCCTCTTGCAGTAAACACACAATTTCCTCTTGTTACTCCAGAATAAAAGCCCCTTAGGGGTTTTAGTGGAAGTCAATCATAGAAAAAAAAATGTTTGTTGATAGCATAGATTCAAACCACATTGATCTGTTTGTCCTTTACAGGCATACCTACTTATTGAGGGAATCTGTTGACCTTTCTAGTCTCACTTTTGTTGTCAAGAGAGCAAATCGATGCCCCAATGTGGCTTCTTTTTGAATGAGATTGAGCCGAAAGCAATTAGCCCTGAGTGGACAACATAGGACCTAATCAAAATTTCACTGTAGTACAGAGACAACTGTCCTTCAACAGTGTTCCAGGAGTGCTGGTCCATCCTCGGCAGTCTTGTCACATTGATGGTAGAGCGTGTGTAAGGGGTCGGACTGGACACATGGAGGATTTAAGAAGGAATTCGGTAAGCAGACTTGAAGAGTAAAAACGAATGAAGTCAGGTATCCTCCTGTGACCTGATCCAATTTTCCATTACACCCTCCTTTAATCACAGCAAGTGACGGGAACTGATGAAAGAAGGGCGAGGGGTGACGAGGAGATGAAGGGATTTGGGAAGAAAGGGTTGGAGTCATTGCACGATGGGTACGTGTGAAATGCAATAAAGCTTCAGAGTGAGCCTCAGGGTGTTTCCCCGTTTCTTAGTTATTTCAAGCCAAATCGTGTTGACTCGGAGCAGTTGGGAAACCCATTCAAAGACACACAAGACATCTGTGCTCATATGTATTTTACATGACAATTACTGTAAAGTTATTTGGGTTTTGTTTGATTTGCTTGTGTGTATGACATGAAAATGTTTTATTTTACTCAGCCTCAGAGTGTCTTGGATGTGCGAAATGCATCTTGTTTCATTTTCTTTACTACTAAACTCTCTCTGGCTTTGTTTCATGTCTGAGATATGAGTCCAGGGGGCTTTTAATAACCTCATTCCCAAACATAATAAGACGAAATGAGATTGTTTTCGCTGATGGAGGGATGATCTGAGAGTTCAGTTAGACCTGCAGAGACTCAGCTCTTTTCTGCTGCACTCTCCTTAGCAGCTAATGCAGGTTGACTTTGTCCCCTCTCACTAAATTCCAATTTGGGCATTCGTTTAAGGTGTACTGTTACTTTGTTTCTAACGTACCCCTAACGATAAAGCTACTAATACGTTAGGATATTGGGTGATTTGCAACCACAACAGGATGATTTAAATCCTGTGGTACTGATTACATGTATAATTACCGGTGTCAATGCAAATGCACACTTTTGGTGTTGGTAGTTGATGATTTTATGCTAACTTGTTACTCTTCTCTTTCCCCTTTTTGGTCTGTGAATTATCCCAAACATTAGTGGAAAATCCACCCAAAGAAAAAAGTCAAAACTTGGACTTATGAAAAACAGAAAGACTTTTCCAGTGATTTATTATAGCATTTTGGGGAAAAAAAGAGGTAAAATAGTCAGCCCTCTTTGGAGCTGAATAGCTCAGCCATAGTTCTTGCAGAAACACAAGTCAAAGATTAAAAAGTTATCGGAAGTTGGACGTGGTTGGCCCCCATCTGGTGGCCTAGGGGGTCCTGAAGACTGACTGAGGGCTGTGGTGGGGCCTGGTGGGCATCCCTCCCAGGGTTGTTTGTGGCCCTTACTTCAGATTCTTAACTGCTTATAGATTGAATGAAACTGTGATTTTTTATCACTATTTAACTTTGAACAGAATGTGCAGTGTTCCCTGGTTTGAGTCCCGGCCATGGCGACGTGTGTTACATGTCTTCCCCCTCTCTTCACCCCATTGCCTGTCTGCCTACTTTGAAGAAATTAAAAAATAAAAGGCCACTGGTGCCACAAAACAAATCTTTAAAAAACAAACAGAAAAAGAATGTGCAGTGCATTTGTGCGCATGGAAATACAAGCTATTAAAATGATTTTTTTGAACACACTTATGTTTAAACAGGTCAATGATTTTACCACACAATGTTCTGATTATTAGAGAGTTATGATGCACACAGTTCAGATTTTGAAATTTTCGGACACCTTTGGAATTAAACGCCTTTCATCCTCGCAGTTTCTCCTCCACATAGAGAATTTATACATCAAAATTTTTGAATTTTTGTCTATATTCACCCAGTGCATCAGTCATTGCTATAGAAAATACAGTGTTTTGTAAAATAACCTCAAAATGCAGATTTCACACCAGCTCTCCACTGATTTCCATAATCTTTTCTCTCCATCTTCCCTTAAATACTGAAAGTAAAAGTTTTCCTTAAGCTCACATACGGTCTCTACTAGATAAAACACTGCAGACTCTTAAAAAATGTACACATCGAGCCATCAGATGTCACTAACCACCCAGCAGTCTAAGCAGAGACACCCAGACTTCCCTCTCCCTAGACACCTCCTCCAGCTCCTCGGGGGGAAGCCCTAGGCATTCCCAGGCCAGCCGAGAGACATAGTCCCTCCAGCGTGTTCTGGGCCGTCTCCTGGGCCTCCTCTCGGTAGGACGTGCCGGGAACACCTCGAGGGAGGTGTCCAGGGGGCAACTGAAACAGATTCCCAAAGCCACCTCAGCTAACTCCTCCTTTCTTCTTTCAGTCATGACCCAAAGTTCATGTCCATAGGTGAGGGTACGAATGTACACTAACGGGTAAATCGAGAGCGTCGCTTTTTTGACTTAGATCTCTTCACCACAACTGACCAGCCCAGCGTGCTTATCACTGTGGTGGCTGCACCGATCTGTCTGTCGATCTCCCGCTCCATTCTACCCTCACTCGTGAGAACAAGACTCCTCTTCTTGAGGTAGCAACTCCCCTCCAACCTGAAGAGGGCCACCCTGAGGTTTGTCTGTCTGATAAAAAAGCTGTTGCTGTTGGCTCCCCCTTTCATCTACTACCTGGAAAAGGTAGGGATCACCATAGCAACCAATTATTTAGTTTGTGGCATTCTTCAGGAGCTTCTTCTTTGTCATTTTAATCATTCATTAACTAATTTTCCTATTCTTAACAGGGGCAGATAGGAAAAAAGTTGATGTTTTGGATTTTGAGCCAGAAACAGCACAGACACCCTTTTAAAATGTCTTCTGTGTAGTTTGGTTTTTAGATATTAGGTATGTTCCTTTGACACTAATGCAATTTAATCTTTAAGCCACTGTAGATTGCTATTATAAGATACAACAGAGAGGATGCCAAATCAACTAGTGGGCCATCAGACGCCACCTTACATTGTCTTCAGGTAATTTCCAGAAATTAAAATAAATCCTCATAGCATATTTTCACATAAACTATGGCAATTATGTTTTGTGGATCAGAACCTGAACCTTTTGGGAACCACTCATGCTTGCTGACTAGATTACCTTGAACTGTGAGCTGGGCCTGGGCTTCGATGGTGGTGTTGAAGTTTTCGGCCACACAGGTGTATATGCCGGCGTCTTCCTCCGTGATGTTGGAAATCTGAAGGCTGCCGCCTCCCACCACTTCTACACGACCATCACTGAAAACAGCGAGACAAAGTGGGACCAAAATTAGACATGACCAAAAACTTTTCCATTTACATTCAGGGATGTTTACTAAGCCGCTACCCTTAACTTAGCCGCGTCAAATACAACAGAACTATGATGAGCAGCAACACATACAGATGAGGTACATTTCCCCATTCCTGAGTCGAAACTAGAGCACTCCCTCAAGATCAACACTCCCCTACTGACCTGAGTTTGACTCCACATTCTGCCCTCATTTCTTTTGCTCCGTCACAACAGCCATAAATAAATAAAATATGCTAAAAGCAGGGCCAACTGGATGAAAGTCAAATAAATCTGAAATTCTTCTCCAGCATCATTAACAATACATTTTAGAAAAGGTTCCAGCAGTTCTCTGTAAGCAGAGTCTAGAAAGAATTAAGGTAATATTTTGTAATCTTTGGTATGGTGTAGAATAGAGCTTTGAAAAATAAATGTGCTGGAACAGATGTCTTCATGTTTTATTTTGTAGCCATCCCTCAAGATCCAATGTACAATAAACCATCTGGAATGACTACAGAACAGGCAAGTTTTATTGAGACTGCGAGCTGAAAGTCTATCCAGTTTGTACAGTGGCAACACTCAGGCTGCTTCATCATCTTGACATATGTTTTCATTTTCTTTCATCAGTCTATTGGCATCTACTGGTGGCATGCATCTGCAAACCAGCAAAGATGGAGAACTGATTTTACGCTCCACAAGCGTAAGATCAAAAGCATCATAATCACACATACTCGCATGCGCAAATATATTTTGTGTTTACTTCTTTCAACAGGGGTTTTTGGTGTCACAATGGCAATACTTCTGGTTCAAAGTTAAACAGCACTTGGTCTGTTTTAGCTGATTTTTAAAATATACAAGTAAATAAGTTCAAAATGACTTAATACAATTGTTAAAAGCTTCATGGGACAAGGAACAATGCCTTAAAATCTAAGTATATTTATGTATTCTGATGTTTTTCCATACTTATCCAGACCTGAAAATTACTTAATTCAAATTACGGGCTTTTCTTGGCAGCGTAGGATCCATATTTTTTAAACCATAATATTTACAAATAAATAAAAACAAATAAACAAATAAATGAGTCAGAGATGCACAAAATCATCATAAGCATTCATTATTCCAGATCTATTTAAGCCTATAACTAAAAGAAAACCATACATCTGTGTGTATTTCTTCCCTCTGAACCAGTGACCTTCCAGTTTAAACAGTCCTGATTTTAATTTTCCCAATAGGCCCAGTGGGATGCAGATTGTGGCCAAGTTCTGACTTGATTCAACAACCACTGGAGCAGGGGAGCAGGAAGAGATGGCAGAGAGGGAGGAGCACTGCAACCAACAGCTCACAGAGAGAAGTCTGGGTTTGCAAAGGGAGAACCAGAAGCTAGAAAGTAGCACCAACAGGTCAGCTGAGCAAGCATCCTGAGAGGGCGGCAGTAAGCAAGATGGCTTTTTACATGAGAAGGTGGATGGTACTGTATTCAAATGCATAAAATTCACTGTTTAATGGCTTTTTATTCTGTTCCAACACAAATTCATCACAAAACGTCTGAGGTTCCCCACAGCATAATACTGTATATATGAACTTTTATATGAGACAGAGATCCTCACTGATAACATGGCAGATACTTTGAAGGGTATGGAAAAATATAACACTTCCAAAACCGAAAAGAACAAAACTGACTTCCAAACAGGAAATCAAATGTAAACATAGGTTTACTGCTCCCAGCGATGTATCATAATTCTGCAGGTTTGTTTTTTGTTTAAATCTTGAGGTCAATAAAGTCATGTTACAGGCAGCAGGTCAACCCTTAGAGACTGATATGAATGAGAAATCAGCCCAGAACAATATAATGCACACCAAGCACAATGTGACAGCAATGCTATAATAAAGGAAATACAGGCAGAAAATACTGAACTCAGCAGAAAGCCCATCAGAGAATGTCATGGATATTTGAGGTGGGAGAATCAAAGCACAGTGAACAGAAATACCCCAGAAGTGCTATGAATGGCCAGTGTCTTCCTGTAGATTAATCACATCCATGTTCACATTAGAGAACATGGCTGATTCTTCAGAGACAGGATGCACGCCAATTCCCCGATGAATGAAAAATTCCTCTGAAAAGACATCTAAGTTTGCTGTGCCAGGCATTCCTGCAGATTCTCTCGCCAGGACAACCATTCAGACTTTTGGCCTTTTGTGCTGCGCGCTCCATAAAAAGGCTCTGACAGATTCCTTTTGGTACTTGGGAAATAAAAAAAAAACAACGTACAGTCCATCGATTTCCCATTCTGTTTAGTTTGTGTGTGTCTCAAGTAAGAGAGCTACAGCGCTTGACTGAAAAGGGAAGACGGTTCTAGCTCCATAAGAAAGAGGACACTAGCTTGGGCTGTGGAGGCCTGAGGAAGCCATTTAAGTAGGATCATCAAGGAATAAATAAATGAACTGTTGCAAAAATCAACCATCTATTCCTTCCTTTGTTTTCTGTTGTTTATCTGCTTCAAAGAATTCGGTCATCCGTAACGTAGAATATAAACACTGTTGGTGTGGGTTCTTGATGGAGGTACAGGAGTGCGTTATCAATCAGTGATGCTGTGTCACAATGGTTTCAGCAAAAGAAGAGGAAATCCATGAACTTGTGATAAATTGATGATTTGGTGTCTTTTTGTCCATTCCCAATTTTCTCTCCTTTCTCCCTCTAGGTCTTGCTCCAATGAATGTCAATCATTGGGCTGGATGAGACATTTGTCCCATTAAAGTAACCAGATTCATGGATTTGAATCATGTTCAAAGTTTTTGGGAAATTAATTCAGTTTGCAGAGGGTGAAACTATATTACTTTTTCTGGTTCCAAAAAGTTTAAACAAGACTTAAACTTTGTTTTAATTAATCTGTGAGAACATTTTGTTTCTTGTTTTAAAAATAATCCTTACAACATGTATGACAGTTAAAGGCAAAGTCATCTAGCTTTAGTCATAGTAGCTACAGGTGTTCCCCAGGGATGAGCTCTAAGGCTCCCCCTCTTCATTTTATACATCAACAATGTTGACCAAGGAGCATCCAATTTAAATTTTTAAGCCGGCGATACTGAAATATTCTCTGATGGATTTACACCTCTCAGACTCCTTATCACCCCAAACAATGTTTTAATACTGTTTAGTGTAATTCTAAACTATTTTTTATGCCAAAGAAATAAAACATATGCTGTTCTCCAACTGAAAACCGAAGTCCTTCCATCTGTTGCCACTCTGCAAGCTTCTGATATTGAATTAATGTCTGAAAACAAATATGTGGAATCTGGATTGATTCCTATCTCTTCTTCTTTCACATCAATCAGTTGGTTAAAAAATAAAGTTAAAACTCTGGTTCTTCTTACCTGAGGCTAAGAAAGACTTGTCCCCGCTACTTTTATGCCTTTGCTTGATTCAGTAATGTAATTTAGGTAAATGCAAATTCAAAATGCTTCCATGCTTGCTCCTAATGATACAGTTTTCTATGCAACTTTTACATTCTGCAAAACCTTTAAAGCTTTGACTCATCATTGAATTTTGTATTTTCGTTTTGAATGTTCAGCTTTGTGGGTGAGATGACCAAACCATTGGCTAGTTTTAATTTACAAAGCCATTCTTAACATTTTACCTTAATATCTACCACCTTACATCCTCCTGAATACAAGAATTATTCAGATTTGTTCACAAAAAGTACTTTTAATACCTGTGCAAAGGGTCTGTACTGAGTTAGTGAACAAAGCCTTCCAAAATTCACTAAATTACTGTTGGAATCTGCAATAGCAGTCAAATCTGAAGGAATCAGTCTTAGTGATGGATTAAAAACAAAGAAAAACCTTTTCAGTGTTGTTAATGCTCAAACATCTGGATATAAATGTTTCGATGAATGATTTTGCTCATATCTGTAGTGAGTGCATATCTTTAAATGTTGTTGTATTGTCCCCATTGTTTAGGACATTTTTGCTGTGAGTATGTATGAGTTGCATTTTCTGCTTTTTCTACTTTAGCTGCCATCACCTTGGCCAGGATTTCAAATCTCAGAACTCCTCTCTGATTAAATAACAATAAAAGTAAAGTAGAAGCGAGGTGAGATGCTAGAAAAGTAAATGTGGAAGACACGAATCAACGGATTACCAAACTAAATACATGTGGGGAGATTAATGAAAGGAAAAAAAAAGTTGGTGCCAGGAGCACAAGCTGGAGCTTCTCAAGTGACTCAGCCAAGAAAACATTTTTGTTCTCCTCTGGCTTGTAAAAAAGAGCTCTAGGGACCCTGGAGACAAAAACATCTCCCACATACCTGACTTTATTTGCTTTTTTCGCTTACCTTACCATGGCTTCCAAGGATAAACGGATTGTTTGATTAGTGCATATTACAATAAAGCCGGCAGCTCAGAACTCATAATACGCATTTAGATGATTCTGGTGGATCCTCGAAGTCTATTAAAGCGAAACAAACCCTTTATGCTCTGTGGTGTGCCACAACTACACAGATTTGCACTACGTAACAATAAAAATTTTAAATAGGGCACATTTAAGACATATCTACTAAAGATAGACATGTCAGAGCTGAGGGCTGCCATAAAGCATTTTACCAACACTCCAGGAAACCCTGGTAACCCACCTCTCACCCATAGACTGCTGGAGATAGGCACCAGCTTCCCCCCGTGAGCCTGTGAGGAAGAAGCGGATATAGAAAATGGATGGATGGATATTCTTACTGAATTAATTCCTGCTCATGGTTCATTGCTTAAGCACTGCATGTTTGTGGATGCTGCCAGACCCAGTCAATTGTACTCAGTTTATGGTCCTCAAGTAAAAAAAAAAAAACAGCTTTTTAATGTGGTAAAATTAACTGAAAATGTTTATGCCTCTCATGAACACTTTAATTTGAAAAACCAGGGTTACAACCAATGGTTGAAGCTTTCTTTGACATCCCATTTGGTTCATAAGCAATATCTCAATAAATATCAAAGAACACACAGAAAAATAAATGCGGATTTATTATAAACTATCTTTAATGGATCTAGATTACTTGATGCTTTCAACTATAAACTAACAATTAATGATATTTAACATTTGCTGTATTTCCAACTAGAAGAGTATTTATAATGTGCATCCTTCACCCAAGGACACTATTTTATATACTAAGCAAAACTGAAAAAAATCAATTTACAACTAAGTTAGATGCACTCTTTTATTATAAACCCACTCCATAGAGCTTCATACAAATGCACCATTGTATTGCGTCTAATATGCTTTAAAACTGTTCTCGAGATGGAAACACGCCAGATTTGATTTCAGTCTCTGTAGATGACAGAAAATCTGATGCTTCATATTAAAAAAGATATGTGGCAAAGCTGGAATACATCAGATTCTACAAGTGGCACTGAATTTACCAACGTCCTCGCGTTCTGACAAACAAAATAAAGAAGTCTTAATGTTTCCCTCATCAGATGTGACACAGGCTGACAGATTTTGTGCTCTGTTGCGTGGCTTTCTATCTGGAAGCTGAATCCGATCTTTCCAAGGACATCTGAAAAACCCACTGGAACTTTATGACGCTTTGATGCTTCAGGGTGAACAGGAGTAAAATGAACAAAAAAAAAAACAAAGAAAATAAACAGCACAGATCACACACACTTGTTCTCACCTTCATAATTTAACCGCAAGCATTCATACTGCAATACCAATTTTATAAGCCAAATTTTATAAAAATGTCTTTGGAAACAATCTGAGAATTTAAATACAAAAGTCCTCAATGACAACATTTTAAATGTATGGATGCATACAGGGGTTGGACAATGAAACTGAAACACCTGTCATTTTAGTGTGGGAGGTTTCAAGGCTAAATCGGACCAGCCTGGTAGCCAGTCTTCATTGATTGCACATTGCACCAGTAAGAGCAGAGTGTGAAGGTTCAATTAGCAGGGTAAGAGCACAGTTTTGCTCAAAATATTGAAATGCACACAACATTATGGGTGACATACCAGAGTTCAAAAGAGGACAAATTGTTGGTGTACGTCTTGCTGGTGCATCTGTGACCAAGACAGCAAGTCTTTGTGATGTATCAAGAGCCACGGTATCCAGGATAATGTCAGCATACCCCCAAGAAGGACGAACCACATCCAACAGGATTAACTGTGGATGCAAGAGGAAGCTGTCTGAAAGGGATGTTCGGTGCTAACCCGGATTGTATCCAAAAAACATAAAACCACGGCTGCCCAAATCACGGCAGAATTAAATGTGCACCTCAACTCTCCTGTTTCCACCAGAACTGTCTGTCAGGAGCTCCACAGGGTCAATATACACGGCCGGGCTGCTATAGCCAAACCTTTGGTCACTCATGCCAATGCCAAACGTCAGTTTCAATGGTGCAAGGAGCACAAATCTTGGGCTGTGGACAATGTGAAACATGTATTGTTCTCTGATGAGTCCACCTTTACTGTTTTCCCCACATCCGGGAGAGTTACGGTGTGGAGAAGCCCCAAAGAAGCGTACCACCCAGACTGTTGCATGCCCAGAGTGAAGCATGGGGGTGGATCAGTGATGGTTTGGGCTGCCATATCATGGCATTCCCTTGGCCCAAAATCTGTGCTAGATGGGCGCATCACTGCCAAGGACTACCGAACCATTCTTGAGAACCATGTGCATCCAAAGGTTCAAACATTGTATCCTGAAGGCAGTGCCGTGTATCAGGATGACAATGCACCAATACACACAGCAAGACTGATGAAAGTGAAAGTGAAGTTGAACATCTCCCATGGCCTGCACAGTCACCAGATCTAAATATTATTGAGCCACTTTGGGGTGTTTTGGAGGAGCGAGTCAGGAAACGTTTTCCTCCACCAGTATCACGTAGTGACCTGGCCACTATCCTGCAAGAAGAATGGCTTAAAATCCCTCTGACCACTGTACAGGACTTGTATATGTCATTCCCAAGACGAATTGATGCTGTATTGGCCGCAAAAGGAGGCCCTACACCATACTAATAAATTATTGTGGTCTAAAACCAGGTGTTTCAGTTTCATTGTCCAACCCCTGTATATATATATATACATACACACACACACATATGTTATTAATCTGTTGACTATTTTCTCAATTAACCGATTAATAATCTGAGAGCAAAAGGTGCCTAACCGGAGATTTTTTTGGTGAAGCTACAACTCTACCACTTGAGGAGTTCTGGACAGACAAAGAAGGTTTTTCATCTTAGATGCGCAATATATATACTTTTTGGACAATTGTGGCCTAATTACTGCTCTAAGTGGGTTATTCGTTCAGCAAATGGCATGTTTTAGAGTCTGTATACGCCAGTTAATGATTGTTCGATAATTAAAGTAGTTAATGACTATTTAAATAATTGATTAATCACGATTAATCTGATTAATTGTTTCAACGCTAAGTAAATCCACACTTTAATGCAAAGGAATGCAATGTATGAGTCTAAAATTGATTGGTTTCTGTATATGAATTATCATATATTGTTAAAAAACAGAAATACAGACAAGCAAATGCATAAATGCTTGAAAAGTCAAAGAATGCTTAGTTGTTTTTTTTTTTACACATCAACCAACACCATCCACAATTTTTTTAGAGTTTAATCCATATCAGATAAAGGTTAGGTAAAGGTTAGGGACATATGACACTCCGTTATTTTCTGTTGAGTTTAAAACTACTACCTTCATCTAAGAACTCACTGCATATTTATTTTCCGTTTTATGTGATATAGGTTTTTAAAAGAATTGAATCAATCAAAATCAGAATCAGCAGGACTGATTTAAAAAAAAGTGGCAATTGGTTTTGGCCGAAGAAAAATCTGATAGGTGCATTTCTAAGACCAGAGCCACCTGGGAAAAGTACACCGTAATGGAGGTAATGTACTGCAAATAAATGGTATATGCTGATATTTTTTTGGAAGAAGTAAATACATTTCTTTTAACACTAAATCACAAAACAATCTGTCATCCTAGATAAAGAGTGCAATCATTTTAAGTTTAAGCCAATTTCAGCAATCCATTATATACTAAAATAGCTGAGGGTTGTTCAGTATTAAGTGCTTCTAATACTTTTCAATGACATTGGTAACAAAAAGTGCACATCCTCCACCAAGACAAATTTTGTGTTTTGTAAATTAAGCTAAGCTGATTCTAATTTCACTCATTACTACCTCTTTGGAACATAATAAAATCATCAAGAAAGCACATTTAATTTTCAACCTTGGTAAAAGTCAACATTTTATAAGCTTCATAATAAAAAGGACATGAGGCAGAGCTGCAATGAATCAGCTTTTACCAGTGGCACTGAAATTTACCTCCACCCTCACATTCTGACAAACACAACAAACAAATCTTAATTTGATTGCTCATCAGCTGCGAGCAAGGCTGACAAAGTTATGCGCTCTGCTGCGAGCTCTTGTTGCATTTGTAAGCTGGTTAATAAGTCATAAAACTGTGTATTTTTGGTGAAAAGTGCATTTTTTTTTTTAACAAAACCTGGATCAACAATCAAAGTTGTAATATAATAAAAAGTCAAAGACTGAGAGTCATTTTTCATGTTCTTCACGTCGGTCTCATCCCTGAAGATACCGCCCTGATCTAAACACAATGGATAAAGTGCGAATCTGTATTCATAAGAGTGGTTACCTGTATACATAGGTTTTCACCTGAAGGGAGTAAACTGAGCACGGTGAAAGATTTGCGACCGCATGTTAGACATATGAGAGGTTTCAGGTGTAGCCCAGTTGCAAACATCCTGCACGCTAAGATCCTCAGCTACACACGAGTAAATCTAATACAGTGTTATTCAAATCAGCGGCAGGAGAGAAGAAGAATCGGAGATGGGCAACTCGGGGGCTTCGGATGAGGCTTGATTTGCATGCCCTACTGCTGGCCGCCATGCATAATTCATCCATTTTTATTGACTGCATGGGAATTCTGTTAGGTGATGGAGTGATACTCCTAAGAACAAAAGATGAGTGTCCTTTTCATGAGTGTCATGGAGACATTCAAAGGCCCGCTTCCTCTTTGCATACTGATATCTGGGGACACTAGCAATGACATACGGGACATTTACTTAGAATAAATGTTGACTGAACAGCTTAAAGCGTGGCATAATCTGTCAAAGTGTGGCAGAACCTAATCTAAGTCTACGGTGAGATTGGTGTCCTTGGTAACGGACCTACTCAGAGCCTGCATGAATGTAAGGAAAGCATCGGGCCAGTGATGAATATGTACACTGCCCCTTGGAGTAGAATTACCTGTGGAGTGATAAAAAATGGATTTATAGTTTTATGTTTCATGTAATACAACCATATGCATCTAAAATATCTGACCAAAATCCAAAAAAAATAATAATTATTTGCACAAAAGTAGCCCAAGCAATGTCTTTTGAAATCATTATGAAAAGCATATCAACAATAGCCAGTAGAGAGATCCACTGTATGAAAGAAATCCTTTGCACAGTGTGTGGCGCCCTTTAAAATGAATTAAATCATTCAATACGGCTTTTACTTGTGGCTTTAAACAACTCAATAATTAAAAGACAAGTTGTTATACTACAGAGTATCAGTGCCGGAAAAATCTGTGTGTCCTTGGAATCATCTCACGCAAAGGAATGGGTTTACAAGCAATGATTTAGACGCATGTAATCATAATTTTATTTAATCAAACTGTCTCTTTATAGAGAATGAGTCAGTTGCTGGTACCAACACATACCAAGGTTTTTAACTGCAACACATGTCCCTAGTACCACCTGAAGGTTTCAAGACCTTTTCACAATTTTACAGAGAAAGGCTAAGAGTCTCTGAAGTACTTTTCAGGCTGTAAAGTAACAGTTCTGATCCTCCCCCACTTGTTGCTTTGTAATGCTAGGGAGAATTAGCTAAATAAAGTCTAACACTTTTTCCAAACTTAAAAGACAGATTGATTCGACTGTTTGATAATAAACTGTATTTTCCAGCAGAAAAACATGGATATTCATGGTGTGGAAACTAGAGGGCACCAACAAAACTTACCACATGTTAAAGCTGACATAAAACATTTCCATTCTCACAGGGCCTCAATTAGTTAATGAAAAGCCATAATCTACATGTTCATCATTTTGTTACTGTTAGCGAATACTAAGTTGTGGCTACAATAGAGACCACTGATATAAGGCTCTCAATAGAATTAGAAAGGAGACATTTTCTCAAATTCCCATTTGGTTTCAAAACAAATTGGAGCTCGTCTGGCAAAGTGTTATCTAACATCAGTCACTAAACCATGTCCGAAAGCAGCTCTCCCAGCAACCATGCAGTGACGTTTATTGTGCACAACCAATTTTAAAAGTTTCATTAAATCTACACATCAAAACATTTCTGTCAAATGAAATACTAGACGAACAATTAAAGTAAAACTATAGTTCGTATTTAATTGTTTGTCTGTCTCTTGATCTTTAACATGCTCATTCCGACCAGCCTCCACAAAACCTGGTGGAGCATCTCCTATTACAGAACAAAGAGCTTTATATAGTTTCCGCCATATAAAACAAATCCATTACTACTTCTTCACATTTGAACCACCGCAGTTGGCTGCAGCAGCGGCAAACATGAATGTGTGAAATGCCTTTGGAGACACAACACGGACTAACAGAAATTACTACTGCTTTTAACATCCACTTACAAAGTTGCATTTGTCTACAAATAAAAGAATAAAACAGGAACAAGAGGCATAACAAAAATAAAAAAATATGTGAAGACCCCAGTAAGTCACAGTGCTTACTGTCAGTACATTCTACCCATTTTCATCCACTTTCATCACATCCGTACAGCTCCAGCTTCTTAACTTTCAAGGTTTGGGCTGTGCACCACAGACTAATAAAATAATTATTTAACGGTTCTCCCTTTGTGCCTCCAAGTTACTCCTACAAACCAGTGTTTGAACTGACAGCATCTTCTCTCTTCTACACGCCGCCTCAGAGGGGAAAGGAAAGGCAAAGAGAACAAACGGACGTTCCTGTTATATTCTTCTTAATTGTCAATGTTTTATTAAAAACCAAAGAAAGGTCTTGGAAATGTATTTGCCCCACTATCTATTAGCGCTCTGAAGGCAGGAGGCTTTGTGTCCTCTTGAATATCACCAAGGCTTCCCTGATAGTTCAGTATGCTTGCTAATTACCTCCACAGACACCCAGGAGGGGAGGAGTAGTCACACTGGATGTTATTTTCTAATTAATACAAGGTAGATTAATAAGGACCATTTTAGCCAGCTCCCTTTGGAGGTCAGAACACTTGCAGACAATCACAGTCATTAAAGACATTTAACTTCCATGGCGCTGGGCTTTGAACCATCAGCTCAACGGGCTAATGACATTCTCGCTCACACCACACAGGAGCCTTGTGGATAATGTGACAACCTTACATTTAATTGCACTTAAAGCAGAAATCCCATCCAAAGGTGGATTTAGATAAATGGGCCTCATTTCTGCACTTTTTTTTATTGACCCACCAAGTTTCAGAATTATGCAGCAGAACTTGCACAAGGGGGTTAGGTAAACAAAGTGCTTTCCTAATTAGTGAGAATCAAATTTCCCACGTTCAGTGCTACTCTCTCTGCGGACGTTGAGTCACACTGCCTGAGCTAATGAGAGCCAAAGGAGTGAGAGCACAGGTGCTCTGAAACTTCCCCTCAGCTGGCGACCCGACAGCCCGGTCTCCCAGATGAACTGACTCTGTTTGCAAATCTAACTCTTCCCCCATGAAGCTCTTCGGGTAGCAGCGGCAGAAAAGCATTAACACCTTGCGACGCAGACGCCAGCACAAACAGCATAGCTCTCCGGAGGCCAGAAGCACTGGGAGCAATGTGTTACTGCCGTTGCAGATTTCTGACGGCTAGATTGAATGGAGGACGGTGAAACTTAACACAGCAGAGTCTGGCTTTAGACTAACTGCTAGCTAATACCAGCTAGTCCTTATAAAGGGGATGTCAAATGATGAGTCTGAACAGCTGCTGAATTGCAGTCTCTAAATGACAAAAAGCAAACTGTTTTACCACAGCAAATATTTGGCAGGTTTACTCCTGCAGTAAATAGTTCTTTTTAGGCCTGACACGTATTGTTTTGACCTCTTTTCGCATTGTTTAACTACACACAGCACAATATGTGTGCAGCCACGGAAGAACCAGGAACAAGTTTCCTAGTTTGACATTTTGAGTTAAAAGATTCTGAGACTGTGGTTTCTAAGCCTTACACTGAGGTCTAACACCTGGAAATCCAAAAAGATTTTAAGGATATTTAGGAATTTGAACAACTGCACTGAAAATCATATGTTTTTCTTTGTTTAAAGGACTTGTGTCATGCTGACCTGTTAATGCTCACTTATCTTTTCATGGTCCGTGGAAAGCTATGGACTCGGCATGTGACAGTTACCAAGGTGATCAAGGTAAAGCAAGGCTTTAACAAGTTACAAAAAACATTTTTGGTCATTCCATTTGTACAATTTAAAGTCTTGTTAACGAGATGTCAGAGAGAGTGTTGGAGTTTTCTCCTGTTGCATAGAAGAATCCTACCTGTTGCTGTGCATTGCCAGTCAGCTGGCTAAAAGAAGCCACTCACACCATTCCCACACTTATAAGAAATGCAAATTTAGCTGTTTGGAAATATTTTTGGTCACAACAGGCATAGCCATGGGGTGGAAACTAAAGGGAGCAGGAATTGTGGTTATGCTGTGTTAAAACGACAGGTGGCTACCCAATCTGATACCTCAGCTAAAAAAAACTAGCTAAAATCAGCTAATCTAAGATATAATTTGCACTTGTACAAAATGTAGTTAACATTTTTGCTTAATATATATCTCAAAACCGAAGTACAATAAATGTTATAGACTGCATTAATAAATGTGTTATAAACTATGCTCTGACGGTAATAACGAAGCCTCTTTTGCAGAGTGAATCAATATTTTTGAACAGTTTCTAATTTCGCATCTTTGTAAATTCCTTTCTATGAATTCCTGCTAATACAAATTTATACTTTGCACATTTTCCTTTTACTTATCATTAATATTTTACTGAACAGTAGGGCTGCACAATGTCAGGAGAACATAACTGCCATGGTATTGCTGGACATTGTGATGATGACGTTGACAACAATTAACTCACATATTCCTGACTCACTTCTTTCTTTTCCACCATCACAAAATCCCCATCACTCTTTCTAAGCATCTCAGCCAATAACAATATATATTTAGTGTGTGCATCAAGGGCGGCTAAAAGACCATCCAACAGGCCAAAGATGTTACTGCACGGCACTTGAAATATAATATCCTACTTGATTTTGCATTGAAGTTGTCCTTTGCAATTGTGGCATTGCTAGTATAATAATAATATAATAATATGCAATTCAATATAATGCGCAGCTCTACTGCCCAGTATGTTTGGTTTTACCTGGGCTGATGTAACAGAGACACTTTCCACAATAGGATTAATAAACTAATTTAATCTACTATGTACATTATTGCTCGAGCATAATTGCATAATTGTAAAAAGTAAGTAAAAACAAAGACAAAGTCTGAAGAAGCCGGAAGATCTGTTGATTAAAAATGATGCAATGCAGGAAATAAACTGCAAGTATTAATGTAATGAGACTCATACCTTTCTTCCAGCACTTTTTCTCCAAACATCCAGCGGATGTGAGGTGCAGGATAACCTGAGACCACACATGGCAGCAACACGCCAGAACCCAACAGCTTGGCCACAGAAGCAGGCTGCACCAGGAACTCCAGCTTCCTCTCTCCTCCAGTTTCTTAAAAAAAAACACAAAAAATGTGCAGGGTTAAGAGCCAGCAGAAAACAAGTGAAGCTCAAAGCAATATGATAAGAGATAAATTTTAAACGAAACACAACAGCTAAACCAAAAGGAGTCAGATGATTTATGTCTTGCTGAGCTGAACTCTTGAGTAACATCGACAATAACAATAAGGTCTGATTGATCCCAAACAGGAAATATAACTTCCCTAACGACCATTTTCATTCCCGTGTCCATTTGTTTTTTCTGCATAACTCAACAACCATAAAGACATAAGACAAAAACCTAGATGTATGCAATTCTCTTTCATTGTCTCTCATTGGAAATGTCTAAGCTGCACCAATGAGAGGCTGATATTCTGACAGCTTTACCCGTTTGGATAACCTAATTTCCTCAAACTGTTTTATGAGTTTTCTTCTTGCATGAACTCAATTATTTGCCAAGCCAGCATGAATGCTCAGAACAGGTAAACAGGGAACCCCACAGAGGTCTTGTTGAAGTCTGAGTTACTGCCTCTAATATCTTCTCTGTGCCGGCGGGAGTCGAGCGTTTAACAACACAGTAAATAAAACTTGTAGAGGGGCAGAGCGAGACAATGCCACACTGGACTTCAGCCTCCCTTTGTGCTACAGGTGAGTTACTGTAGCATCATCTAAACTTAATGGAAATGAGTCGGTTTCTTTTAGCATCAAACCAGTTCTCACCAGTCAGACGGGTGTCTTGGTGCTAAAGGAAATGAGGAACCCAAAGAGAACACAATGGATTTCTATAATTAAACAATTAAAAGTACTGGAATGTTATTTCCCTTAGCTGGAAAAATAAACTGATAAATCAACTACAGCCCAAACACTGTAATTAGAGAGAGGTCAGGCAAGCAATAATTCTAACTTGGACAAAATCTTATATTTATTCCTAAAGGAATGATTCTAAGAATTTGACTTCGATGGTGCAGATTACCTGGTATCGTCTGCAGCGAGGCCTCGTCACTTGACTTGGAGGAACCTACGTTTTCAACGACACAGCGATAGAGACCAGCGTCGGTCTCCGAGGCGTTGCTGATAACAAGGGCCCCGCTGGGCAGCTGGATCAACCTGTTGCTCAGCTCCAACGCTTCCTTGTCTTTTTCCCAGTGCGTGAAAGGCACCAGGTCAAAGTTAACCTCACATGCCATGACCTGACTGTCCCTGATATGAACGGAGGTGGGCGATGGCTGGCTGACGATCCTTGGAATACCTGAAGGACAAGGGGGAAAAAAACGACAAACAGAATGTCAAATAAATAACTGAATGAGATTTAATGTTGCACCAAAAGTATATTTTTACTGTTACACCAGTACTACCGTGTAACACTTTTCCAGACTAAATTAATGGACGGATGGACGCCCGAATGGATAAACAAAGGATGTATGGATAAAAATGCAGGAACAGATAAATAATTGATGGGTTAATGGATGGATAAACAATGTATGGATGGGTGGATGGACAGACAGGCGGGTGAAGGATGGATAGAGGGATAACTTTGTTAGAGAATGGAATTAGTAATAATGTGTGAAAGTATTGCAGTTACTTTCAAAATAATTAATATCTAAACTCCCCAAAAAGTAAACAGATGGATCCTTGAACTTGACACAGCAATCAACTCAGGTAGAAAGTAGTTTAAATAAAAAACACAAATATGCTAAAATCTGGAAAACAAACCCTTCAATTGATATTCAGGACTTTTGGAGGTCAATAAGTCAATGCTGAACCACTGCAGCCTCACACACAAACACACACAAATCCTCAGTAAACAAAAGCAGCCATGGTGGATGTACAATGCTGTGATGTACAAGGAGGAGAAGAAGAAAACACCAATTAGTTTGTTTTATTTTGCGTTCTGTGCAGGGTCCAGGGGTCTACAGAGACCATGTCCAGCCACAATCATGTGTATGTTTCAACCATCTGGATTCAGTACCAAAGTAGAGAGGTTTCAGGGGGGATGGTTGACTCCCTGTTGGTTGGTAAAACACAACTTGAAAAAAAATATTACTATGTGGGCAGTGCTGTAACGCTTCTCTGTGTGAATGAGTTGGGGCTCTGTGGGACTGCAGAAACGGAGACATGATAGGTCTAAAGCTGATGAAGATGTTGGTTCAGGACTTTTTCTAAAACTGATGGCGTACACCTTGAAGAAGGATAAGAACCAAACATTGCTAAAAGTATCTCAAAGAATGCAAAATACACTTCTAAGGATATCCACAATGAAATTACTCAAGCAATGGCAGACATGGTGCTTGGAGAGATCAGGACAAAATATGAAAATGCTGATTCTGCAGGCTTTACCTCAAAAGTGATGGGACCAGGGACAGGTGCCATGTGGAAAATATGTCTGTGATGATCCAATTTGTCACCAAAACCATGCTAGAAGAGCATCTTATTGGCTTGCTTTACTTGGGTGAACTTAATGTGGAGTACATCACCTCTGAGATACTGACACACCTTTCTAATGCTGGCTACAGTGCTGACGACATACTTAGCCAGTGTTATGATGGAGCTTCAGTAATGAGTGGGGTAAGAGGTGGTGCACAAGCTCTGCTTCAAAGGAAGCTTGCAAGACATGTCCCATACATCCACTGCCACATTGTGGATAAGACCTGCGCACCGACGTATCAGGCCTGCTGTGTCAAGTAAAGAGGCGAGACTTCCTTAAGACTGGAAAGTTTCTAGTGCGGATTCTTGGTGTCTTGAAACCAGCTAATGCAATAGTCCAGTCTCAGTAAAGTATCTGCTCACCATCCTTGACAGGGCTATTTCAGAAATGGAAAATTGATTTTCACAGAAGAATGTTGACCTTATGAAAGCCATATCCAGCCTTGCCCCCAAATCTTGCACATTTCTAGATTAAACTATGTTGTACCGACTGGGTGTGCTGGCTGGCTTAGTGACAGATAATGCCAATCCGAAAAATGAAGTTGTGGCAAGACAGATGTTCCTCAAGAAAAATCCAAATGAAAAAGATCTGTTTACTATGTAAACACCTACATGATTACAAGGAGGCCTTTCCTGAGATCCATAAATTGTACGTAACATCCCTGGTAATTGGTGTATCTTCAGCATTATGTGAGAGCTCCTTCTCCACATTGTCAGGGGTCCTAACCTCGTACCGTTGCACCATGTTGCACAAGAGAAAAAGGAATTTAGTGATCTTGGCCCATGAGAAGTCCATTACAAATAACCTCGATATGGATACATTTGTGAGAGTTTTTGCAGAGGGAAACAGGAGACTGTTGTTGTAGAGTGGAATGAGGAGAAAGGAGATTAGAGGGAGGTGAAAGTACAGTGGCATGATAAGAAAGGAGATTTTAGAGCCGTTAAGTTTAACAAAAAAAGTTCTACTTGACATATGTTGTGTTTGTTAATTCTATTTGAAAAAATGCTTGGTGATTTTTATTTGATTTTTTTTTAGGTTTTTGTTATTAGGTTCAAATTTATTTGAGGTACATATATGCCTAATGGTCATCCAGAAAGCTATATGTTATGTTGTTGGGAGCACTTCACTCTAAATTTACAAAAAAGACAAGTGGCCGACAATATCTGTCAAAATGATCTAGCCTGGCATGGGAGCACAACTTCTTTTCATAAACACTGAAAAAGACAGCATGTCGGTGATGAAGCTGGAGATGGAGGTCCAGAAAGCCAAAATGTCTTATAACCAATAAGTAAAAAGGCACGCATAATAAAATACCACTAATTAATTTAATTTGTACTAATTGGTCCATTACAGTCATGTGGTCACAGTAAAAAAACAAGCAACCATGACCGAGTTCTTGAGAAACCAGATGCTCACCCCTCAGCAATGTGCACCGTTAACAGACATGTTTAAAGTAAAAACAGGTAAACTACACAATTCATTTGTGTTGTCCCTTAAATTTGTTCTTAATAACTTAATTGGGTAAATATAGGCTAAATACAATTATTAATAAAAAACAATTAATTGATTAATCATAAAAGTTAATCCACAGATTAGTTGATCATGAAAAGAATCGTTAGTTGCAGCCCTAATAATTACGCCTTGCTTTTGGAGGTATCAGCCTATAACCAACACTTAAGGGCCACCTTTAAAACAATTGCTCGAGGCGGCTTCCATAGAAAATCCCAAACAGTGCAAAACTAGAAAACGGCCATCTTTGGTTTATTAGTGAAGCAGAAGAAAGAGTCGTTGTTTTCAAAAGTAAGCAGGCCTCTCAATCAAGCATGAAAAGAAAATCATGCTGTGTTATTACCAAGAAGAGGCTCTTGAATTTTTGAGCCGACTGTGGTTGTCTCCTTGGCAACGTGCGTGTGAGAAATGGCGGGATTAAACTGTGTGTCTGCAGATGAAAGAAACGGGCTTCTTTCAGGGAATGTTTATCTGTTTGCAAATGCAACTGTGTCTCCTGTAACTGTGCTTTTATGCAGGAAGTGTTGCTGAGCACTTGCTGAGTGATGATTTGGTGTCAGAACCCCCTTGCCTTCCCCAACCCTCTGGAACAGACATCACTCTGAATCCCTGCCAAGTGTGGCTCCAGGGTAAATTTAGATAAAGCCGCAACAGCTCCACACTCTCTCCTGGCTCTGGAGGATGTGCACAGCTTCTCTGGATATATCTCAGCACAGCTTTTAGCTGATATGGGCTTTCCAGATGCCAGGACTGATAGTTTTGTGTCAGAGCTGCCACTCACCTGCTCCATAATCATGTCATCAAAGAATGATCTGAATTATTTAGATTGCAGAGATTCACGCTCTTCACTGGATCAAGTATTGTTCATGATAAACAGATGTAGTTTGATCTGTTTTTTAGAAGGATTTATTAACAAAAAGATTAAAAGTTTAAAATAAGAATCTAATCCTGTAGGTGTATTTTACTGTATTTCTGATAACAACGGACATATACAGTGCCTTGCAAAAGTATTTATAGCCCTTGACCGTTGTCAGATTTTGTCACACACCTTGTTTTTTATTGGAAATTTATGGGATCGACCAACACAACGTTGCATTTTGTAGTGAAAATATGAAGCAAAACCACACATGGTCCAAAAAATCTCAAAAGTGTGGCATGCATGTTATCAGCCTAGATGAAAAACATTTGTAACAGCAATTTTTTAATCCTTAAACCTGGATTTATAACAAATTTCAAGTCTTGCCATAGATTCTAAATTGGATTTACCTCTGGACTTTGACTGGGTCATTTTAACCATTCTTCTTTAGCTTTGGCTGTATGTTTAGGACCACTTTTCTACTGGAAAGCGAACCTCTGCCCCAGTTTCAAGTTTTTTCAGCCTCCAACATGTTTTTATTTAGCTCCATTTATCCTCCCATCAGCTCTGTCCAACTTCGCTGTCCCTGCTGAAGAAAAGCATCCCCAGAGCATAAAACTACCGCCACTGTTAGGTATCTGCAACACATAACACTTTGAATGTAGGCAATGCGAGGATTTCATATGGCTCTGTTTTGAGAATGGCTCCATTTCTGCACCTTATCTGTAAAGACCAGATTTGAAAAGTGCATACTTGACAGTTATCCTGTCAACAGATTGTCCCACCTCAGCTGTGCATCTCAGCAGCTCCTCCCGAGTTATCATGGACCTCTTGGTTGCTACTCTGCTTACTGTCCTCTACTTCTGGCCTGCTAGATTAGAGGGGTAATCTTTCTATTTTCAGATGTTGGATTAAGCACAGCTCATTGGGATGTAGCTTGGGATATTCTTTTACACTTTAACCCTGGTTCAAACCTCTCCACAACTTTCTCTGTGACCTGTGTGCTGAGTTCCTTGGTCTTCATGGTGTTTTTTGTTCACTAATGTTCTCTAACAAACCTCTGAGGCCTTCACAGAACAGATTAATTTAAACTGAGATTAAATTACACACAGATGGAATTTATCTACTAAATTAGGTGACTTCTGAAGGCAACAACTGGCACTGGATTCTATTTACGGGAGTAAATGGGCCCGAATTCATATGCGACCTACACTTATCAGGCTTTTATGTACCCTTTTTCTTTTACTTCAGGAATATGAAGCAATTCATGTTGGTCTAGTTCATTAATCCTTATAAGAACATTAAAGTTTGTGGTTGCAACGGGATATGAAGTTCAAGTCACTTTGGCATTTCCAAATATAATACAATAAATGGAAATACAATTTCTTTACATTTAAAATTTGTTTGTACAATTCTTAAATTGTCCTAATCATCCTTTGACACACACATTCAAAGTGGCTTTAGTTCTTATTGCTTGACGAAAAGACAGAGCTATGTAGCCATCTTTGCATTTTCCCTAACAATAACAACAAAAAATAGAAACATGAGCATTCTTTTATAATGGTAATTACTGACTTTAAATGTCAAATCTTCTTTCATAGAGAAAGAAAGAACGAAATAATCTTCGTGTGAAACTTTGTGTAACATCTTACAACGTGGCACTTTGGCCTAAACAGTACGTAGGTGGGGGTTGGAAAATCTGGCAGCGGAGATTGATGCCTCCTCAGAGATCGAACCTTTGCAGAGAGCTGCGAACACTGCTCCCTCACACCATCCGTTTAGCACTTTCTGACCCGGCCGGCAGTCTCTCCGCTGGGTTTCCAAATCGACTAACCCTTTGTTCCTCCAGGCTCATCTCATCTCTTTGGGCTGAGCTCATCAGTTCAGTGGGTCTCAGCAGCATGTGAGTGTTGGTGTGTGGATGTGTGCACAACTTGGCTTTGCTATTTACTAACAGTTGGTTATAATAAAGTGGAAGGTTATGATGTTTTGAATATCTGTGTGCCTTTATGCCACTGTATTATGTGCTAAACGGTACATTAGCACATTTAGCTGAGGTCAAGACAGAGAGCGGAAGAGGGGAAGTGGTGAGCATCAAGCCAATGCCATCGATTCTAATTAATCACAATTCTCCATTTAAATCGACTGGGTGGGAGCTTCATTTTCCACATCCTTGCTCAGCACATCTATTGAACAGAACTGCTGTGCTGCCATTCTCAACTCCTATTACCAGAGTGTGAAGAAGCCAAATAACTCGAGGAGAGCAGGAATGTCTCTGTGGTGGAAAGACAAGGACAAGAAGAGTTCACCTCCACAGATAGCTTTGCTAACGTAAAAATGACAAGATAAAAGCATCACTTGAAACCTGTGATATTTCTGTGGGAGAAAACTGTATTTCTATAGGATTTAAAGTGATTAGTCGAGTGACGATGGAACAAAGTATTTGGATTCAGACGTTAGTTTGCCATTTTCTGCTTGGCTTTGTCTGCACGGCTCATAGTCATATGCTAATGAACCAATGTGTCCATCGCTGGATGAAGATTAGCAGAAAGGAACTACGCTGCAAAGAGCAACCAACCAGCATAATTCCTGTATACCCAGCCTCAGCGCAACCAAAGATACACTGACACACACAGACAGACACACGCTTAAAGCACACAGTTGGCTTCCTACTGCTCTTAATTAAAATCAGGTATGGAATAAAAATGAGCAGATTAAAAGAATATGCAAGAGGCTTTAGGGATTTCCCCTGAGATCCAACTACACCAGTAACGGAGTGTGTAACGGTTTCCTTTCACCTTGGATCAAAAATACCACAGTGCTCTAGGTTATGTATTTCTCTACCTGAGCCAGAGTGGGTAATTAAAAACGTAAAACTCAGGATACTGTTTTTTTAAATGCTCACAGAGGCTACAATGCATCTGGTCTTGTATGAGAAAGAAATAAAAACGTTTCTGCTGCAAAAATACATCAAGTTAAAAAAATAAATAAAGACAAACCTAATCCTGCAGAGCCAGGAAATACTTTATAAATCATCCAGGCGACTGAAAGATGAGACAGATAAAAACTGAAAGTCATGGTCTGAACGGAGCGCTTTCAGACTGTTTAGGAGGTGGATTTTACCCATTAATTCAACATTTTCTATTAACATATAAATTACCCAGTGGGACCAATTAGAGAGAATCTGGGCATGCATATTTCCCCCCCCCCCTTTCAACACTTAATTTGTTGATGGATTTTATGTAAATATTTACTGTCACAAGTGCTGCCAATACTTGCCAACTCTAATTCGATTAAGATTTAAAAGCATGATAAAATCCATACATGACACAGAGCTCTAAATCACTGCAAATGTCTTGGATTCAACGTAGAAAATAAACCATTTCCACATCTCATCTTAAGGAGCGCTGTATTTTGACTAAACCCACACATCGTGGCTAAAAGCTGCTACCAAACAGCACGCTTGAGTTGAACAGGAGCAGTCTCTATTTGATTTAGTTCAGCAGAAGGGTAGAAACTTCATATCACAGTCATATCATGTCAGATACAAACACTAAGAAACAAAGTGAGCTCATACAAAACAAGCCACATCTGGAGGCATTACAGGATACTGGATAAACCATGCCTGCTGTTCCACATGTTGCAATTAAAACCACTCAGATGAAGTCCAGTATAAGAATGTTTGCTGCTTATAGAGATCAAAATTCAAGTCCTTATATTATGTTCGGTATTAAAATAAATTCAAAGTGAATCTGAGCTAAAATGCTGGAAATCATCAGATTAAAAGTGACAGAGATTCTTTTTTTTAAACCTGAGATACGCTGTGATGGAGGAGTTATGTAAAAACAGAGTAAAAAGGGCAGCTATTAAACCTAAGACACTGGTGTTAGCTAGCTATGCAGCCAGATTATCTGCTTTGGTAATGAGCCTTAGATACGATGTTTATTTTACTAGCAAACATGCTAAGTCTAGAAGTTTGTTTTCAGCATTTGTTTCCCAAAAGATTGAGGTTTAGTTAATATTTTCTGATCCTTTGGGGTTCAGGTCATATCACCCCTTTGCCATTTCATACTATTCTGGTTTTGATGGTTTTATCCCCATCTTTTGTGGGGTAGAAAGTGGAGCCATCTGCCAGGAGCCATTTCACATAGATGTTTTTTTTTTTGTACACCTAATTTGACAACTAATGATTTAAAGTAAGCTTTTATAATCTAGTCAAAGTCTACAGCACTTAGATATTGTTATAGGATATCAATAAACGGTATTTGTCACCAGGAGGTCCATTCGACTTATTTTGGTTTTATCAAGGGTGTTTAGTTTACCTGGTCTAAGATAGTTAAAATAATGTACACATAGGAACCTTAAATAGGATCTTAATTAATTAGTTGAACCTAAAATTGAAGATCTTAACAAGGGCAATCGTCTTGGGTTGCTTAGTTTTTGTAAATCATTTATCTTCTTATTTATTATAATAATTCACATTTTATTAAAGTTTTTCACTTTAAGTATACCACATATTTTACTATATATTACCATATTGCTAAGATTGCATACAAAACACCCTAATAAGTCTTCACTTATTAAGGGGGGTTTAAGAGGAAGAGAAAAAGGGTTCATTTCTAGTTCAATCCTAGTTCAAGAACAGGTTAGATAAGGACATTTTCTTGGTGTGTGGAAAGATTAATGAAGTTGTTATTGTAAAGCATAGGCCTGTTTAGAAATGGTCTAGCTACGACAATAATTATTACATCCTGCAGCTGTCCAGGTCAGGCAGACATACAGTACTGAGTGCCAGAAAAATGTACGTAAAACACATACTTTGGTTGGATTGCTTAAAAGAATTCTCACACACACACCAATGAAATGACTTTGTATATATATGCCTTGCTTTGTATCAAATGTCGGGATCCTTTGGATTTTGGTGATGATATATTCAGACTTGTGTTCTGAATAAAGGTCCCCTGTGAACGGCTCTGAGGAGAACAGGTTGTCTGTTTTATCATTTTATTTTATGCTATCGAGTCCATACAGGATCAATATCACAGTGAAAGGATGTAATACAAGATACTCAGAAAATAATCCAAAACAAATTAAATTATAAATTAGATTTAATCATTTCTATGATTCTTTATCTGTATTATTTATCAGAAATCTAAAAATTAATAATACCGCTAGCGTTATCACTTTTTCCTTTTTGGTCTGGTCAGCTGACAGCTCACATTAAGAGGTGCAGCTGGAGCTCTCACATAATAGTTATTTTGATGAAAGTAGTTTCCAACTGCAGTTATGACCCATTTAAAAATGTCAGTAATTTTGAAACCCTGACTACCTTGAAACAGAAAACAAGGTTACACCCAGTAAGGCTTAGTGACACCAAACAAAAAAAATCACCATGTTACTTAAAGTAGAAATCCAAACTTTCAGCAGAATGGATGAACAAAGGCCTGCACACAACTGACAGTGTTTTGATCAAACTGGGATGTCGCTCGTGTCACAACATGAGCCCTAACATACTTCTCACTGGGATAACAAATGTCAGAATGGGACATTTTAGAATAAAATAAATGTATCCATCTTACATAAATGTTTGAAGTACTTCAGCAAACGATTCAAGGTTAATTCATTCAGATCACCAGAAAAGCTACAATAATTACAGCACTTTAGCAGTTGACATATGTTTGTTATTGTTCTGACTTTCTTTTCCAGACAAAGATCCAAGCTGGATTAAAATGTGACCACCGAATAAATCATCTCTGCAGCAAGGAGAAAGTATTCACACTTTGGTTCAACCATTCGTACTGTCATTCTCTGTGGCCACACACATTGATCTATATTTATTTTTAGACTGAAATACTTACCGTTCAAGCTTAATTTAAATGATAAAAGATAACCATCAACCTTAAATGATTTGCAGCTTTTTGTCAGGCCAATGCCATTAATGAAAAAGTCTTGTCTCTAGATCTGATATTTAGTGCTCCTAAACAATTAGGAAGAAACAAATCCCAGAGGAGACCAGTACACCAGAAAGGCACTCCTGTCACGCTTCCATTTATTTCTCCCTTTCTCCGCCTCTCTCAATCCAACAAATTCACGCTCATTCTCTGGGGACTATTGAAAGTCATTCAGAGAAATGTGGGAAATCAATACCTGAAATGGAAGTACACAAGTCAGGCTGAAGAAAAGTGGGTACCTCTTGAAAAGTAAATTAAAACCCTTCTTGTCAAAATAATCCCTGGAAGCACTGACTGTTACAAATGTGTTGAGAGTGTATACACTGTGTATGGGCAATCCAAAGGGTGCGATAATAACACCCTTTTTGTCCTCCATTATCAACTCGTCTCTTTCAGTTTGGCGACATGTCCACCCAAAGACAGATAATCGGAGTTTTGTTGTGGGTGAATTTATGAATTCCACAATGAGGGACCAAACCAAATGGAAGATACTCAGCCAAAAAAATTAATAAAATACTCTCCTCAGTCAGTGAAGTCACAGACCCAACACTAGATAGAGTTTAGATGAGTTGAATGTGAAGGTGAGAGAAAGAAGAACAAAGTTTAAGGGGAAAAGTTATTTTATTGATGAATGCTATTTTGTTTGAGGAAATATTTCAAATATTGCCTGAATGATCCAACGTACTACGTCTTCTCATACCCACTGCTCTCTTCAGTCCAAAGGATTTCTGTAGGAAAAAGGCTGATTTCTGTGTTGATTTATTGGTATGCTGGATTATTTTAGTACTGACTCTTTTTCCGTGTTTTATGTAAGGCCCATGAGATTCTTTTTAAATGCCCCGGAATTTTAAACAGTGATTCCATGCCCTCTAGCTAGATTTTACTCTATCCCACAGCGCTTTAATTAGACTTCATTTTAAAAACGTCTAAAATACTAAAAATAATAAAAAAGAGACATTCCCTCCACACAAACAAGCCATAACACTGTTGTTTCCCAATCAGTTTCACTAGTGGCTCTTTAGTGGTTGCGTGTCTTATAGACGGATACTTTTTTCCTTTAACACAGCTTGGATTATTATGCATTGTGGCTCCAAGTGGTGGTTCTTCTGTGATATTCCCTAAAGTGGCTGTGCATGTTCAATGACTCTGCAGCTTTAGCTCCTCTGCCCAAAGAGGAAATGTGCTACGGCTGATTTTGGTCTGTTGATGAGCTCCAAAGTAAACAGACTTGGTCATTTTTAGAAAGCAAACCTCAATGTTTAACTGCAAAGTCTGAATGGCACAAACAGCAGAGGAAATAGCAAACATGTAGAGATTGTATGACAAGTAATACCGAGGCTGTTTCCTAAAATACTCAAACAGAACTTTGCTGCTTTCTTGTTTCAGTCCTGAAAATGTTCAGAGGTTCTTGACAGCTAAAAGGCATCGACAGGTTTCATCCTGGCAGGAGGTGTTAGGTGGGGGGGTCTCCCAAGAAAGACAACCAGCAAAACAGGGTTAATTAATGAATGTCATGTTGGAATCTATTAAGGAAGTCGCAGAGCTTATTCATCATGTATGATGCCTACCAGGCCTGACAAACTCAGGAAATAATGACATGCAAAGGCCTGATTGTGTCATGTCAACTTATTAGTCTATTACACCAGCAGGGTGGCTGATGAACAGTGACTGCATTAAGTGGGTAACGCAATGTTGGGTAAAACACAACATGGTCCAAGACAATGGCCCGCAAAAGTTTTGAACGTTCATATTTTGTCCTATTACAAGCACAAACCCCGATGTATTCTGTTGGGATTGTGTGTGATAACATCCCAACACACACTGCATGTAAAGCGTTCAGATCCAAACAGCTGTAACAAAAACCAGAAGGTTAAACAGTGGCTTGATTGATCCACAAAGACATGCATACGCTCTTAATACAGACCGGCTTAAGATCTCTACACATGAGAGAAACAAACATTAGATGGATAAACAGTGTACCACAGCAGTCACACACAAGGAACCTTGTTTTCACCACTGGGCTGTAGAAATGGCTCTTGGGTGCAGGAGATGACAGGAAAAAAAGCATATCCTGACCTCAAACTGTGTCTGTAAAGGGAAAAGTAAAAGCATCAGAGGCCAGCTGGTGTTAGGCTGTATGAAACAGAAATTCACTGTTGAATACACAGCTCCAAACAGAAGCTTACTGGAGTAGCAGTGGTGTGATCAAAGGATTGATCCACAGCCAGCTGACTCCTTTAAGAGTACTTGGCTAACTGTGCTGGCCTGAACCTCTCTGCAGGCTTGTAGGAATGGGGAGGGAGGTTTGGAAACGCTGAACCATGATGTGTGCAGGCCAGATGTTGAACAAAGGGCGACTTTCTAAACATCTATGACAATCAGGGGATTTGCTGCAGGGCTCAGATGCAGTTTGGAGAACAGCTGAGGCGATGATTTCTTCTTTTTTTTTTTTTTTACGACTCGACTCAGGCAGACAGACAGTGTTAGAGAACCACTATAAACAAATGTCACCAAACAGCCTCTTTGTTACACTTGTTACGTGTAACTGCTGTAACAAGGAGCAAACTCACTGAATTGAGTTTTTCACTTTTAGAGAGAGAGAGAGAGAGCAACAAAGAAAGAAATTATTCAACAATCAACTGAGTGTAGATAAGAAGCGAAACATCAGGATGAGATTGTTGGCAGCTCCGGAGGTGCTAAACCATGAAGAAAGAGGGCGACAAACACATACAGCAATAACGAGGCAAGGCTCACACATCCAACCAACACTGCGACTGGCTAACCATTAGTGGCTATCAGCGCTTAAGTTAGCATTTGCTCCAAAGCTTCCTATCACCCTAAAGTAAAAGTCTAATCATTGTTTTTTTCCATCTGGGCTGAATTCAAACATCTCTATTTTAAACTCTAAAATACATAGAGAGGTCCATCCTAAAACTGATAATTCTGCAATTCACAACAGACTGAAACAGTACATTTTGTGAGAAAAAACCTTTTACATAAAATGAGCTTTTTCAATCATTTATCAACTTGTCTCCTGAGATGGACATAGATTTTTCTCAGGGGTAATCATTCATGTCTGCTGTGCTAACCTGTGAGAAATCTTTTTTTTTTTTCTTCAAGCAGCTACACTGGAAGGGTTCTGGAAAGGTACCGAGATGGTGGACCACAGACACGCTCCATATTAGACATCAAACAATGACAGAGGGAGGGACCATTTCAAGCTGTCCAACAAACACTTCAGAAGTAAACTTGTTTAAGACCCCACAGTATCCAACAGAGGAGTTCTTTTCATTAAAGGTAATTGAGTTGTAGCTGAAACAATACTGATTGCATTAGGACCTTTAATCATGTTAAACTGTCTTACTTTACCAAGGGGAATTTGGCTCAGTCTTGGGCCATTTTGAGGCTAACCTTCGTCAGAGGTCGTTGCCAAGGGAGACCATGGGAGCTGACGTTTCCAGTCATCCTCACACAGATAAATGTGTATATCCCTACACGCTTTCCGTCTGACCTCCCTCCTCTCCCTCGATTCCTTATCAGGTAGAGGAGGAAGAGGGAGAAAACTCAACTGAGCATGCTCCAGTGTCACAGGTCTCACGTGTGGAATTACAGGTCCTTCTCAAAATATTAGCATATTGTGATAAAGTTCATTATTTTCCATAATGTCATGATGAAAATTTAACATTCATATATTTTAGATTCATTGCACACTAACTGAAATATTTCAGGTCTTTTATTGTCTTAATACGGATGATTTTGGCATACAGCTCATGAAAACCCAAAATTCCTATCTCACAAAATTAGCATATCATTAAAAGGGTCTCTAAACGAGCTATGAACCTAATCATCTGAATCAACGAGTTAACTCTAAACACCTGCAAAAGATTCCTGAGGCCTTTAAAACTCCCAGCCTGGTTCATCACTCAAAACCCCAATCATGGGTAAGACTGCCGACCTGACTGCTGTCCAGAAGGCCACTATTGACACCCTCAAGCAAGAGGGTAAGACACAGAAAGAAATTTCTGAACGAATAGGCTGTTCCCAGAGTGCTGTATCAAGGCACCTCAGTGGGAAGGAAAAAGTGTGGCAGAAAACGCTGCACAACGAGAAGAGGTGACGGACCCTGAGGAAGATTGTGGAGAAGGGCCAATTCCAGACCTTGGGGGACCTGCGGAAGCAGTGGACTGAGTCTGGAGTAGAACCATCCAGAGCCACCGTGCACAGGCGTGTGCAGGAAATGGTCTACAGGTGCCGCATTCCCAGGTCAAGCCACTTTTGAACCAGAAACAGCGGCAGAAGCGCCTGACCTGGGCTACAGAGAAGCAGCACTGGACTGTTGCTCAGTGGTCCAAAGTACTTTTTTCGGATGAAAGCAAATTCTGCATGTCATTCGGAAATCAAGGTGCCAGAGTCTGGAGGAAGACTGGGGAGAAGGAAATGCCAAAATGCCAGACGTCTAGTGTCAAGTACCCACAGTCAGTGATGGTCTGGGGTGCCGTGTCAGCTGCTGGTGTTGGTCCACTGTGTTTTATCAAGGGCAGGGTCAATGCAGCTAGCCATCAGGAGATTTTGGAGCACTGCATGCTTCTATCTGCTGAAAAGCTTTATGGAGATGAAGATTTCATTTTTCAGCACGACCTGGCACCTGCTCACAGTGCCAAAACCACTGGTAAATGGTTTACTGACCCTGGTATCACTGTGCTCAATTGGCCTGCCAACTCTCCTGACCTGAACCCCATAGAGAATCTGTGGGATATTGTGAAGAGAACGTTGAGAGACTCAAGACCCAACACTCTAGATGAGCTAAAGGCCGCTATCGAAGCATCCTGGGCCTCCATAAGACCTCAGCAGTGCCACAGGCTGATTGCCTCCATGCCACGCCGCATTGAAGCAGTCATTTCTGCATAAGGATTCCCGACCAAGTATTGAGTGCATAACTGTACATGATTATTTGAAGGTTGACGTTTTTTGTATTAAAAACACTTTTCTTTTATAGGTCGGATGAAATATGCTAATTTTGTGAGATAGGAATTTTGGGTTTTCATGAGCTGTATGCTAAAATCATCCGTATTAAGACAATAAAAGACCTGAAATATTTCAGTTAGTGTGCAATGAATCTAAAATATATGAATGTTAAATTTTCATCATGACATTATGGAAAATAATGAACTTTATCACAATATGCTAATATTTTGAGAAGGACCTGTATAAAGCAGCAGCCAATCATTCCAAGACTTAAGCCCAAACTAACTTTCTCACAACTTTTGTGAGGTGTTTCCCTCAGGTCAAAGGCAATGCCCTCCTAAACTCTAACAAGGAAACACTCCACCAAAGCAAACCAGGTCATCGAGATAAACAAAACAAACATACCCTGTCCTGCTGTTGACATGTCATAAAGGGGAGAAACCTTCTCACATGACATCTTTCCGTCACTTTGACCTCCTCCCTCCCTCCCCGTCTCTAATTCCTTCCATGATTCCAGGGACTCACATTAATCCTCTTCTATCACCCTTCCCCTTCTCCTTTCCGTCTTGCACATCTCACTGAGCTCTGGTTGCTAAAGAGGGAAGGGCGGTTGCTGGGTCTTATCTGGCCATGTTGCTGGCACATTTTGAAGATGCTATCAGGGTCAGCCCCATTGCTCTGTTTATGCTCCAGCCCCAGCAAGTGCAGCTTGACAGGAAATGAGATGGATGGAGGACGGTGGAAGAAGAAAATGGAAACATCTTCCTCAGCAGAAATGATGGAGTGAGGAGCGGACAGGGGAGACAGGCCTTATAAACATGTAAAGGCAAAACTCGTTAAAAACCAAAGAAAAAGTAGAATCACCAGTACAGTTATTTAATCTGATTTATTTTCCCACGGCAAATCGATTTCATTAATACAGTTATATGCATATGTACTTCTAATCTGTCAGAGCTCAAAGGAAAGGTTTTAAACACCATAAAAAAAATCTAGTTTATTTTTAAACTACCCATGGATGTCTGACTCTGATTATCCAAGAATGAAGCTAAGGTAAGAAAAAACAAACTGAAACTCTAGATCACTGCCATGTGGCAAACATTTGTCAGTATCTGGTGACTTTGTTTACAGGGAAATGCTCTGCAGACACAAAAAGAGGCAGCCCAATACACGCAGCCATGCTGAACAAAACATCAGCTAGATTTCGGACTCCTGCACTTCTAATGCCATGCAAAAATAGTCAGTCACCAACTTCAATGCATTTTATTGGGATTGCATGTGATAGACTAAAACAACGTAGCGCATAGTGTGAAGCAGAAGAAAACATTTTACAAAAACAAAATCTGAACAATATGTTTTGGAAATGTATTCAATGCCTTTTTTTAATTTGACAGAACAAACGTGGAATAAGGTATTCTGGTCAGATGAGACCAAAATCAAACTATATAGCCTACATGCAAAATTCTATCTGTGGTTGAAAATTTACCCTGCACATCAAACCCTTAACTTTACAATTATGCAATACTGTGTGAGTCTATCACATAAAATCCCAACAAGATTTCTTAAAGTCTGTGACAGAAGTTCAAGGAATTTGATTACCTCTCCAAGGCTCTGTAAAAGGCATTTTTCTTTCAAAGTGTAGGAGCATCAGGCTTGCTGCAAATATTCTATGCCATTATTGATCATTTTCTTTGTGAACTCATATTTATCAGCAGATATGCTAACGGCCTGTTTGTTTGTGCATTTTCCTGTCTGTATTGTAGAGTGGCAGCTTGAGAGCAGCAGATGTTTCTGAAGACACAGCTGTAGACTGAGGCGATGATGTCGGTCGACATGGCCAGGAGCATTCATCATCGTTTACCTCGTCAAGAGGTGTGATGGTGTGGCAAATTAACGCCAGTTAGCGGTTTTCCCCCACCTCCATCTCCACAAACACACACACACACTCCCACACACACATATCAATTTCACATTACAGATCAAAACACAATCATTTAAATGTGTGTAAATAAGCTCAAATGGGTGCAAGTGATGTTGGATGATGTTGTTGAACTGGGATGAGTTTAGGGGCAGTGTGTAAATTACTTACAAAACAGAATTATTTAAATTTTTTGATTCGTGTTTTAAACGTAAAAAGGTAACAAAATATTGAAATGTGCAATAATATCTTATGTTCTGCTTGCCTGGCTGACAGATTGAGTCTGATCAAAGAGAACTGTTAACAGATAAATAACCAGCCTAGATTCATATTTAACTTAGACGTTTAATATTTGTCACAAGTGTAAACCCTTAAACTTAGATTGCCCTGATCCTTAAAACAATTGTGTCCTTTCTACATTTGTGGTAATCTCTTTCTAGATGCTCTAATGAACCGTTTTAGCGGAAGAACCACCTGCATTTAGGCGCTGCTGAGGTGAAGGATCTGACATGATGAGAGCTACAAATCTGTTGATGTAGACGAGGAATGCAACACACCTTGAGTTCATTAGATACGTCTGGAGCACAGACAGAGGCTGTGAGTAACGCAGTCTAAACAATTGGCAGCAAACACAGACATCAAATAAAGTGAAGATGCTGCTGTACATACTGAATGAGCTGCGGGAGGCAGGGTTTGCATCTGAATACTGAGCACACAGTGAAGAAACCATAAACTCCGGTAACTTCCTCTCTCTATCATAGCCTTTAAATTCAAATTTTATTGATTTAATGTTGATCTTTTTGTATAGGTGCATAAATCAGGGAAGAGGTTCTGAAAAAAAAAAATCTCATCAAAGTGATAACAGGTAAAAGTAACACTGAAGGCAGTCTAATCAGACACTCAAAACTAATGGAAAAGATCTCCAGAACATCTGGATCACCTGGGAGAATGGCATCACCAATTACCTCAGTCCATCTGCGATGAAGTGCTTTTGGTCAGAGCAGGTGCTATAATGAATGTCACTGAACACAGTCAGAGTCTAATGGCTGGTAAACTGCTGAAACAGATCAGCTGCAACATTAAAAACCACTGCGAGACAAAACGAGGAGCACTGATCTTATTACAATGTATTCATGAACTGGGAAGCCTGCTGGTTCATGGAGATAAGTTAAGGGCTATTTTTATATCTATATGTTGCATGTATTAAAACTTTTTATGGTCCCCTGTAGCCATGGGTCAGTTCCCTACCTACCCACCTGCCAGGCATACTTGCTCAGCCAAGAGAAGCTCCTTGTTTACAAGAATAACAAAAACATATATAAATATATAAAAGCAATAAGATCGTGTTTTACATATAGGTTTTATTTTTTTCTGTAGATATAATGATACCTTGAAACAGGCATTTCAACTCAAGGTTATGATAGCATGAGAAACCCATAGTGGCCTCTGGTTAAGCACCTACACTATGGTGTTTAACTCTCAGGTCTACAGATTTTCACTGCTGACCAGAAGGTCATATTAATTCAATTCAATTCAACTCAGTTTATTTATATAGTGCCAATTCACAACACATGTCATCTCAAGGCACTTCACAAAAGTCAGGTACATACATTACAATTAATCCTAACAATTGAACAGTACAGTCAGATTCAGTTATTTATTCAAATTGGATAAAACGTTTTTCTACCTAAGGAAACCCAGCAGATTGCATTGAGTCAGAGACTTGTAGCATTCACTCCTCCTGGATGAGCATGTGCTTGTTTATCAACTGCATACTAAACAAAAAGCAAGTGTGAGATATTTCTTAGCAGAACGTCTTAGAAACAGACTGTAATCGCGCAGTATCCATCTAAAAGAGAAAGTCTTGCTGCCCATGCTCTTTCGTCACTGTAACATAGTTTCATCACATGCAAAGATGAACTTGTCTAAACTCGGTCTGGCCACTAGTAAATCTAACCTGTCCAGCACAAATGTGAGACTTCACTAATAAAGCTGGTATCTGAGGTCCACATGGAGTGTAATTCTGCTTGGCCACTGCGGAGCGCTAAAACGTGTCAATATCGTGTGCATGAGCTGCGTATCAGAAAATGTCCCACTGTTATACCTAATAATAAAAATCCACACTAATGGCATCTGGCTGCTTATCACCACTTCACAACATGGAGCCCGTCTTAGTATTGTTCCATTTAACCATCACCGCTCCTCAAGGGACTAACCGTGACTAAAGTTCAATGATTTGTATCACCTTGGGGAACTTCCGTTGGATCCACTCCATATATGTTCACAGTGAAATCTGATTAGCACCAAATGATGCCTCATACTTCCTTATATCTCACAGCTGATTGGTTAAAAAGACCTTCTTTGCTGCATCACACCCTTGAGATGCAAACCAAGACTCACATAAGTTGACTTCGACGGTGCTGTAATTACCTCCCTTGGCAGCTCGGAGGTATATCGCCCCCTGCCAACCTCCGTCCAATTAAAAAAATGTACATCGATGGCCATAAAGGTGCCCAAGTCCTGTCTTCATGAGTTTTGGGAAAATGTTTGGGTTTCTTGGACTCCATCGTCCAGGAGAGGACCAAGGAATTGCATGATGAAAACTCTTATAATTATACAGATTACAAACATTTCCGCAGCGCTTATGATTGAGTGACAATTCAGAGTTGGTGGAGTGACATTCATTGAATTACGTATTACTCTACAGGTACCACCCATATGAACATTACTTTACATCCAGGACGTAAACAATAGGAACATCAGGATAATGTAAGTTAAGTACATGGAAAAAAAGCAAAGCAAACCCACTAAAACTAAAGAAATAAGTCAGATGAGTCAGAAGTGGAGGATTGTGTGTTTGTCGATAATGTCAGTCGAGGATGTGGAAGATATGTATATAATTGGATGTTTGATATCAGGATTTCTGCTTTTTGGAGTCAGCGGTTACCTGGCATATCGAGAAATTCGGAGAATGTCAGCAGCTGTTCTGGCCATTGTAAGGCTGCCTGGCATGTGTGATGGGATCTTCAGGGCAATCAGCACTCAGACTGAGATGTTACGTGAGCTGAATTGCAGACTGGATGTGATCCTTAGGATCGCAGGCAGGTTGCGGTTCCTGGACTCAGGGGTGAAATGGGATAAATCTTGGAGAAAGTTGTTCGCTCGGATCTGTCGAAAGACCAGGAATTTGGCTGTTTGGATTCGCCTTCGAGAAGCACCAGCGGTGCTCAAGGCTGACGGAAAGTTAAGAGTCAGCCTAACCCAAAATAACCCAAATAATTATTATTTTTCTGAATCTGGCTCCCCTGCACGGCCCTTATGGCTGGCTATCTTCAACTTTTCCTAGAAGTTATGTAAACATGACGCTCTGCTCCCTCTGCCCTCTTCCTTCCCTGAGGACATCTGTGGACCTGCTCAGAACTTTGTGGCTGGTTGATGAACATTCCAATGTACCATCAAGGACAATGGCCTCTGTGACAGTGCTTCATGGACTTACTTGCACACACTCACTTGCACACACACACATGCTCAAGATAAACATATGCACCCAGTTACACGGCCTTCACCGATCCCGGCATGATGTTGTTTTGCATACATGTTGCTTTGCATACGTGTTGCTTCTTTGTGCTGAGGTTTTTTGCAATCTCAAATTGCATCCTGCTAAGGATAAAGTGCGAAATATGATATTTTCCCTCTACTTACCTAATGTGGTCTCTTTTCTCATCTAGCAAGGGCAGCGCCTGTGAGTGGGCAGCAACGCCTCGGTGACCCGTCCCCCCCTTGTCTTGTGTCATGATGTCTGTTTGGATGGGTTGTACTGGAAATCTAATTTGACCAGGTGGACCCTTTCCTCACCTTTATCATTTGTTAGATAAAGGTAGATGCCTGGGCATAGAGAGCTAAACTTTAATCAACCAATAAACTCCAAAAACCCTTTAAAGTTCCCATTAATCTTCCAGTGGAAAACACAGTTGGACTGATCCAAATCTGAGCCACCACAAAGGAACTTAAACACACCTAAGATCTGGTTTGGAGGCTTCTCCTTGAACTTGAAGAGGGCTAATAGTTAGATATAAAATGGATAAAGCAGAAATGGAAATTAGGAGATAGATGCTAAGTTCTCTACAAACAAGAAAACATCATTTGCCCAAGATGTTTGGGTGTTGCATAAAAAATTTAAAAAAAGCTGAAAAGGGTTAATTATAGCTAAACATTTCTCATGTGTTCATAATTATAGTAATTAGGCAGGAAATTCTGAACAATTTCTTCAAAATAATGAGCAACTTGATTTTAATCACTAATGACATTAAAAACCTGTGTTCAGGCAGCTAATTACTAACTGTTAATTAACATTTGATCGCAGACCTAGAAGTTGATTTGCTCCAGTCGGTGTGGTTCATTGTTCGTTTATGATTCTTTAATTCTTTTGTTGCTGTGTGGCCAAAGCATGTGAAGTCGAGAGGTTCTGACATGAGCTCCTGCATAATATTAAATAGGTGGCTTAATAAGTGTAGAAGAATTAATATCTGTTCAACAAGAACTAAATTTAATCATCCAGATCCTAGACTGAAATGTGATCCAAACCCAGCCAATCATGGTTTATCTCAGTGATGCAAATGATCAGGTATCATTTCTGTCATTAAAAAAGGATGATACACACAAAACAATTGCATAACTTTATCGACAAGTGTCTAATTAGTGTGTTGCTCACCCTCTTGCTGTCTTGACAGTCGAGGCATGGACTCCATTAGACCCCTGGAGGTGTGCTAAGATATCTTGCCCTAAGATGTTCGTAGCAGATTCTTTAGGTCCTGTAACTTGAGGTGGGGCCTTCATGGATCAGAATTTGTCCAGCAAATTTAAAAATGCTCCATTATACTGAAATCTGTGGAATGTGGATGCCAAGTGCACATCCCGTACTCTTTGTTGTGCTACTAAAACCATTCCTAAACCAATGTTTGCTTTGTGTCATTGTGCCTTATCCGGCTGAAAGGGTACACACCGCAAATCAGGGAGCTCTGTTTCTAGGTAAGGGTGTACATGGTCTGCAACAATGCTTAAGTAGGTGAGATGTGTTAAAATTACATCCACATACATGGCAGGACCCAAGGTTTCTCTGCAGAACATTCTCCAAAGAATCACACTGTCTATAATGGCTTGCCTTCTTCCCATAATTCATCCTGGTGCCACGTGTTCTCTGGGTAAGCAACACAGACATGATATAAAGAAATATTCACTTTACCTGTCAAAGGTTAAGCCTAATTGATATCCTCGACATCAAAAACAATCTGCTCAATCTGAGCTTGCTTTATATTCCCTGACTGTAAATGGAAACTAAATTGACATCTGGGAGTTAAAACGCAGGCCTGAAGTGAAAGTGAGCAAAAAGGTGAGAGTGGCAGGGTTAAAGCAAACATTCTAGCTACTGTGTTGGAAAGGAACATGCTGCTACAGACCTGTCTAACTCGCCCATGTGTGAAAAACAACAGAGAAGATGCAGATCGCTGACCTCTGAAACAACAGGATGTATTCTACTGTAAGAAAAGCTATTCCCATAATGCAGCACATCAATATGATCAGCAGGAGGCTTCCACTTCACCACCACAAGCCTTCAGTCTTTATTAATCATCCATCAAGGATCATCAGGCTCAGCTCAGTGGGTCATAAGCCTCCGAAATCCTACGTCAGCATCCACACAATAAAAACCCTGAATTTGACACCATGAGAGCTTTCATCCGTCTGCACCCGCTCCCCGGGGCCATCACATGTAGAGTTCAGGACAAGGAAAGGAGAATGTGCGCACGCACACACACACACACACACACACAAATACATAAACACACACGCACACACACTGCTTAAGTATGAAGCGCTCATGCAAACAACCTATCACTTCCTCGCTTTCACACTCCTTTTTTTTTTTCTTCACACATCGTCTGCCTTCCTACAACTCCTGTCTGCATCACACGTCATGCCAGTACACATTAAGATGGAGCTGGTGTGCGAGCAGGCCTGAACAGGCTCCAAGAGCTCCTAGAACAGCCTTTATTCCAGATGAAGGGCACGTTCGTGTTGCTATTCCATCTCACCTTTTATATTCCCCTCTGCCACTGCGCACAGTGCACTTGGAAGACTCTGCGACCGTGCACCTCGTGAATTCTTTTTTCCTCTTCACATTAGCTTTAAGTGTTGATGAGGGAAGAATGTTGATGAACATGAAATCAAATGATTTTTAGATATTTTACAGATTGTGGAGGAAGTGGAATCCAGAGAAGTGGGAGACACATGGACTGAGTGGAACTGAAGAAAAAACACCCTTCAAGATCTTGCCTGTCAAATCTTAACCCTTTCAGATGCAAGCCAGACCACCCCTCAGTGATTGTGGAAAGCTGAAAAATAAGACAATCCATAAATAATGCTGGGCTCTGAAGCATAAGAAACCAAGATGCTCACCAGCTGAGCACTTTACACTTTGGTTTCCTCGGTACTCTCCATCTGTGCCCAAGGCGAGGGGTTCTCTCGGTGCAGAGCACGCACTGAAACGCACCATATTTCCGCACCCTCAGCACAGGCCAAGGGAAGTAAAATATGCCCTTCACACATGTTTTATGTATATGGAGAGCTAATAGAATCCACTCAAAATTACACATTTTATGTACATATTACAATTGACACTGCCTGGCAAAAGTATTCAACAACTTCGAAGTATTAATTGGGATTTTATCTGATAGAAGACAGAATAATGTTTTTAAATTTTTTTAATCTAAAAGGTGTGGCGTACTCATGTATTCTGCCTCCCTCAGTCAATACTTTGTACACCTTCGATTACAGCTGCAGCTTTTAGGGTACATATCCACCAGGAGATAAAACTAAAACTTTTGCCTGTTCTCTTTGGAGATCAAGCTCAGTCATCTTGGGTGGACAGCATACGTGATAAGCAATTTTCAAGACGGATTTTTGACGAGCTTGACCAATAGTTTTTCATCAACAAATTCTCAAACCTGAGGTATGGCTCTCTGCACCTCCTCCAAAGTTAGAGTGAGCTTTTTGGCTGCTTCTTTGATTAACGTTCTCTCTGCTCAGACGGTCAGTTAAGGTGGCTGGCCATGTCTTGGTAGGTTTATCCATACTCTGCATTTTGGAATGACAGGTTAGAAAGTGCTTCGTGAGCTGCTCACTGATTGGGATATTGTTGTATGACCCTACTTTACTTTAAACGTCTCCACATCTGTTTCCCAGACGCATCTTGCTGTGTTCCTTTATCTTCATGTTTGTTCACTAATGTTCTCCAACCAACCTGTGAGGCCTTCAAAGATTTTCCTTTCCCTCCCCTTACTTCAAATCCATATAAAATGCACAGAAGTTTGTGCTTGAAGTGATAAATTGTAAAGATATAATGAATACTTTTGCAAGACCTTTTTGTTGAGAGAAATTGAGGTATGCAAACATAAAAAAAGGTCCCAAGCCGGACACATGACAAAAACAGACGAAATCTTTTCAAGGGCAGAACACAAGTGGAGTCACCCTGAATATAAACACTGGCAGCGCCGGCAGCACCGTGTCATTTTGGAATAAAAAACTTTGCTCACTTGGTCTCACTTTTTCAACCCGCTCTTTGTCTGATGAATGAAGCTGCGTTTCAAAGTATTCCCCCGAGGTATCCACGAAGAAGAAAAAAAAAGAGAGCTAGAGAGAATCTGTGAGAGTTAACTCTTTTGGGGCTCAAAAGCGCTGTGAAGCCTAATTTTACTTTGAAAGATGGGTACGTTTTAATATGAAAATCTGAAACTAGCTCCAACACGCAGACCCGGATGAGCGCTCATAGACGAAAAGACGATGAGGACGAGGATGGGGGACTGTGGGTGTCTTTGTGTGTAAGGAACTGGCCATAGACGGTGAATTTTAATCAGGGAGATGGCAGACAAAATACACTAGAAATGCACATTAAGAGTGATGGATTGGTCTCTGCACCGTTTCACAGCTTTGAATGAGGCTTTCAACATAGTTTTTGAGTGAACACTGTTGCCTCCCACTTTGGTTGCAGAAGTTACATCGTCTTTCTACCTGGCATTAAACACCACGACCACTTTCTGCAGGGAAAACAGCTCTTGTTCAGGTGATCTGCTCAAGGCCTATGTCCTGCTTTACACCAGATCTTCTCATCTAACGATTTAAAACTAGGTGATTGTAAATCCAAATATGCACAGACGATCAGGTCTTTTAGAAGCATTACATTGACTTTTAATTGGATATTCAAACTGACGGGTGTGTAAAGTGCATCTTTAAGTGTGAAATCCCAAATTTACACCATCACATTAAATCTGGGAAACATGTCAAAGACATCCAGAGTCACTGACACATGATCCAAGATTTACCAGATGATGGGCACATCCAAATTTTGTGACTTATGTGAAATTATGCTAATCACATACAGGCAGATATTCCAGAGCAGATGGTTGCAAAACAAAACGTTCAATCTGATTAGCACGTCATGTCAGCAGCCAAACTCTCAGCAGCACCAAATTTCAGTCTTTAATTCCGGAATTATAATGCGACCATTTAACGTAAATCTCTGTTGATGTGTATAAAGCCTTGAGCGGTGAGCCCCACACATACTGGGAGGTGCACTGCACACAGCTGTGAGATGACATTCAACAGTCAAGAGTCAAGAGAGTGTTGGGAAGTCATTTGAAAAGTTTATCTTCATTTGCTGACTGCAGAAGTCAATAATAACTCTCATTAGCACACAGTAGCTGTGGCAGAACACTGCGGAAAGACCTTGACTGAATGCTATGCTTTGATGTGAAATTCTAAATTTTGCTGCTTTGTGGTAGAAATTTCTGATTATAGATCCTGTCTGGCAATTCAAGAAACTATCAGCATTATAACCTTCTCTGCAGATATATTTGTTTTTGTGATCTATTCGAAAAGACAATATCAACAATATATAGATCTGAATCAGAACCTGATTGGATTGGATTAAGTTGGATGGCAGTGGAATGAATTGATTGTGTGTACAGTCACGGAAAAAAGAATCTGTCCGTCCGTCTGTCCCTCCCTCCCCGCTTGTTCTTGTAGGGTCGCACACAAACTCATACCTAAGGGCAATTTAAAGAGATCAATTAACCTAACAGTCATGTTTTCTGACAATGGTAGGAAGCCGGAGTACCCGGAGAGAACAGAAGTATGTACAGGAAGACCAGGCAGAAAGACCCTGGGCAAGGATTCAAACCCAGGACCTTCTTGCTGCAAGGCAACAGTGCTACCAATTGTGTCACTGTGCAGCCTTTACCATTATGTCAAGAAAGTAATGGTAAAGATAGAGCCCTGGGCAGTTGGGTCTTTTCATCACCTTGATTACGTTCTTTTTCCTGCATTATGTTTTTGGGATCATTATCGTGTTGATGATCTAATTTAGGCCAACCTTCTCAGTTACATGTGGCTTCACATTTGACTCTAGAATACTTTGATAAACAGAGCAGTCCATGGCAGACTCACTGACTACAAGGTGTCTTGGTTCTGTGGTTGCAGCACAAGCCCAAATCATCACCCTTCCACCATCGTGCCTGACAGTTGGTATGAGGTGTATTGAAATTCTGTGTTCGGTTTCCTCCAAACATGGTGCTGTGCATTACGGCCAAACATCTCTACCTAGGTCACAGCAGTCTAAATACATTGTCCCAGAAGTCTTGGTCTATTCAGATACAACTTTACAAACCTAGGTCATGCTTCTGGCATTCTTTTTAGCAAAAAAGAAGGTTTTGTGTGGCAAACCTTCTAAATAAGCCATACTTGTCATAGGCGTGATCCCTTAACATGCTAATAGGCATGTCAATTCTGAAATGGAATTTTTGATAATATTTTGCAACTTCTCTGAACATCAGACCCTTTGGGTACATTTGATAGGACAGTGTTTTCCACTTGTGAATATCCTTTCTCACTGTGGAATGATGGACTTCAAATTGTTCGGCAATAGCCTTATAAGTCTTCCGAGATTGATGGACAGCTTCCTGAAAGTCATTGCTGATTATATTCATCCTTGGCCTAATCCAAACACAAACCTCTATGCATTTATAGGCATTGTCACACTTGCTGATGATCAGTTAATATAGTGGACTGTATTAGCAGCACCTGGTTTCTACCTTCCCTTTTAATGTTATAGATGCACAATGGTGAATTAAAGACAATGTTTGAGTGAACAAATCACAAGTGTTTTTTGTTGACATTGCTTGCAACTATTGTCCAAAATATCTAATAAAGATCTGCATAGACAAAGAAAAGTGATTTAACTGCAGTGGGAACAAAAATATATATGTGATCTTTAAAAAACAAGGGTAGCAGAGCACAACCCTAACCTGCAACCATACATCTACCACTAGAAGAAGGTAATAAAATATTCAGTTAAGGTATACCATCCACCACAGTGAAAACTGATTATAAAAAAACTTTCCAGGGACTATTTCATACTGTCAAAGAACCAGTTAGAGTAAAGTCAGAATTTATCAGTAAATGATTGTGCTGTAAGAACAATATTTATTGTTAAAGCGAAGATAAGATCATCTCAGCTTGTGGCGAAGCTTGAAGCTTTGCAGTTTTTGGAACAGCTCAGATATTGACAGATGACAAGCGACAAACATGATTAAAAATCTATTAAAACAAAGACAATTAATTTGCATGGGAGTAAATTCCCACGCATGCACACATGCTCAGAAACACACATCGGGGATTGAGGTGTCTGGAGAGAAGAGATAGGACTGCCTCCATCAGCCTCTCCACCTACCCAGAGGACCTAATCAGTCTGTGAATACTCGAAAAATGGAAGCTGTCATCTACCTCCATCCCGATAGGCTCCCTGCTGACTCTCTTTTCCTACTGTCATCCACCAGAGGGGAAGAAAAAAAATAACATGGATCTTTCCATAAAGTCCCACACTGAACCGAAAATTCCTTTCCATCATGCTTTCACAGCGATTGTCTTCTGCAGACTCATCTATACAACTGAATACACATCTTTTGATTCATTTAAAAACGCCTGCTGTATTCTCATAACCTGTGCTGCAGTGATATGTTTGCAGTTTTATTTCAGGATGTAAAGAGTTCAGTTCAGTTTATTTACAGTTGCCTCCAAGTATTCTGGAAAAGTAAGTGAGTGAGGGAAACCAGGTCAGTGATACATGATTTCCAATCAGGACTATCCCTAATGATGATTATTCCACCACTCAGGCATGAGGCAACACCTAATTGGTCATATGAGGTTAGTTGTTCCACCTTATGCATTTAGGCATCTAAACATGGTGAAGAAGATTTGCTGTAGCTCAAACCGAGCATCGGAATTGGGAAAATAGGGAATAGAGAAGAAAGAATATTTAAGTGACTGAAAAAGTGACATGGATGTTAGTGCCAGATGGGGTAGCCTGAGTATTTCAGAAACTTCTGATCAACTGGGATTTTCACACACAACCATCTTTGGAGTTAACAGATCATAGTCTAAAAAAGAATGAAAAGATCCAATAGTTCAGTTGCCAAAAACAATGTCGTGTTGATGTTAGAGGAGCATGGGCAAACTGGTTGGAGATGATAGAAAGGCAACAGCAGCTCAAAAAAAACATTATTTACAACTTTGGCATGCAGAATACCATCTCCGAACTTTGATGCAGATGGGCTGCAACAGCAGAAGACAACACCCTGAGCCTCTCCTGTTATCAACTGGAAACTGAGGCTAAAATCTGCTGGGCTCACCACAAGAATTTTGTGTAAACGTGAAAGTGTAGATTTGAGTATGTCTTGCATTAGTAGTTCAGGCTGCTGTTGGTGGTTTTATAATGGTGGATGCACCATGTCAAAAAGCTCAAAATATCTCAATCTGGTATCTTGAAAATGATTTCGAGTTCACGGCACACCAGTGGCCTCACCAGTGAGCAGAACTCAATCCAAAAGAGCACCTTTGGGATGTGGTGGAACGTCTACGCATCCGAATAATCTGCAGGAACCACGTGAAGCTATCATGTCACCATGGACATAAGTTTATGAGAAAAGTTTCAGACATCGTGTCGAAATTATACCCCAAACAAATTAAGGAAGCCTAATGCATAGTGGCCAGTGAGAATTTATGCATTTGGAGACAACAGCAGCAACAAGCAATTACAGCAGAAAGTGTCTATAAATCTCAGCTACTTTGCACAGGCTCACATTCTCTTTTCCATAATCGCTCTAATTGTGCATGATTATGGCAGCCTATTATTTCTGTTGCCACACATCTTAGCAAGTATAATGCACTGATTTGTGCACAGCTGAGCAATGGGATTTGATGTTTCACTTGAAAAATTGTTCAGACGATGCAGTAACTCAGCAAGTACGGGTTTCTAAAGATGCCTGTTGTCAAAAAAGATCAGGGCCACTCAACAAGTACTGCAAGATGGTCTCCAAGCATTTTAGAAAAGTATGTTTACCCCAGAAACTGGTACAAAAACAAAGACAAAATGCAGAGAAAACAGCAATCGCTCAATGTACCCATTAATAACATCAACAGTTATTAGATTTTTTATTTTCCCTTTCATTTATGCCTACTTGTTACCTAATAATTATTGCAGCAGTGGGTGTTATGGAGCCGTCAGCAGAGAGGTAGAGGGTGGAAAGCATAATACTGGGACAATGAAGGCCCGGGGGAGGCAGTGAACTAGGTAAAGAGAAAGGACAACAGGGTAATTCTGTGGAAGAAATGAGACAGAGAGAAGGACATGGCTGAACAAGAGAACAAGCTGTGCTCATCTGGTAGAAACACAAGATGAGTGGAGAACAAGCCTGTTTGAGTGGCTGGGCATCCAAACTGCACTTAACTGTGTAGAGCTCTTGTTGTACATTTGTATGAGGACTTTTGGTCATTTTTATTTCATCTTACAAGATCAAAATCGCAACTGCAATTGATAATCTTAATCTAAAGTATATCAAACATGAGAATGCACACTGCAGGACTCCACATGGGTATAATCTGCTTCCATCGATGGGCTCTCCAAATAAAGCCACATTGTTATCAGTGCTATCTTAAATCATGCTAAATGTCAAGTGACCAACTCACGGCAGGGGAAAAATACAAACCTTATTGCTGTTAGTTCATTGATGTAAATCACTAAGATGTATGAGTTTAAAGAATATTTCCAATAATCAATGCGTGCTGCAACAATAGAAATAACAAAACAACAAACCAGTCAGCAGCTGTAGCAGTCTGTGACAGCAGAATTTATTACACCAAGATGAAGTGTTTGTTGGAGTTTTTTAGACCGCAGATAAGGGATACAGTTCTCACTGGTCATGTTTAATAAAGCCAGAGTGTCTGCTTATGTTTGAGAGAAAAAACTGACTCTGCAGCTGCTTAAAATGCTGTTAAGCTCAAGTAATATTTTAATAAAACCTTTCCTAGTAATGCTGGCTGTAGCATATTAAACCAAAGACTATATACATGCATTCTCTTAGAATATATGCAATTTGATAGGCAGAATCATGGAATGAATGCATGATTACTGGTGCAGATGTTCTTCACTCATGCTTTTACAACCGCAGTAGAGAGCTAAGTCTAACTGGACTTATTTGCTTTATGTTCCATACTCTTATTTTAGGTTTATTTACATCAACATGCAGTAACCCCCAGTGTGGGTCAAATGAGCTGTTTGACATAGAGGCTTAGCCCATAACAGGACATTTAATAATAGGTATTTTAAAAAAATGAAAAACATCTTTTCTGTTAGGGTTCAGTGAAAATACACCAATATCTCTTTAGCATTTTTCAAAACTACTAGACAACAGAGCTCTGTGGTTACCTCCATTGGCATCTTAGTGGCAGGTCAACTTTAAGTCTTTATGCTGCCTTGTTCCTTAGGTCACACTGTCATTTTTCACAAAACATTTCTGTTATAAGCCCACAAAGAAGAGTCCCTTCAGGAGCTGCCCCTGGTCATTCAGAAATCATTGATCAAGTCAGGGATACCCAGCACACATGTGAGCTTTTGTAAGTGAAGCTGGCATTGTGGAACTAGCATATGTAGTCATTCATAGATCCATGAATGACCAGTGTAATGGAAATTCTTGCAGTAAGCATTCCAAAGTGTATGACCTTTGGGTTACCTCACTCCTCTGAGCATCTGTGTTAGGAGAGGAAGCTGTAAAAGCCATTATCAGAAGTTTAATGGTTAAAACCCATTTGTTAGGATGATGTGTTGGGAAGGACAGATGGGTTCCTAGATAACTTTGTCACCTCTGAACCCGAGAAGGGTCTGGGGTCATAAAACACAGACTCTTTGAAGTTGAGATAACACTGTCATGTTCTGGTATAAATACTGTGTGTAAATGTTGATCGGGGCTCTGTTTCAACTGACTAACCTCAGTGACAGAGTCATTCAAACGCTGAATGCCTTTTCATAAAACTTATAAAGACAAAGTCCGGATTTTCTCTTGTTATGAGTCAACTTCTACCCACTTTGATAAGAAAATTCCACAACACCAGAGATAGCTCAGAAAACTGTTCTTCTTTGTAAGTTTTGGATAGAACAGTTTGGCGAAAGAGAAGGCATCACAGGTCTATCTTTAAATCAACTTAGAAACACATTAAAATTACATGTAAGAGGCAGACAGTAGGGAGGCAGCTATATTCCAAACCTAAAGTGTGGCAAGGACTTAACCACAGGTCTTCGTCAGTGCTTTAAGCCTAAAAGCTACCCTTGCACATTTGCAGATATGCAAATTACATCTTTTATGTGACATCAAAAATGTCGACATTAAGAATGTACCTGATTCTAGTTCTACAGAAAAATTCTAATTTAGTTAATCCGTACAGCAACACAAACAAAACATCAATAGAGCAATGTACAGAAATCCTTTTATCCAGCTCTTTATTCTTCATTTTATTTGTTTATCACTTTATACGGTAAAAACAAGCCAGACGTCCTATTATTTAGAAGACGTACACTCTGGTTTTAATATATCTACTCGCATCTGAACAAAATGTGTGGAACAACACAACACAAAGGGCTAGCCATGTAACAGCAATGCAATAACTATTTCAAACCAGAATGTCTGTGGGGTTATAAGGCCCCCACCCCAGTCAGAAGCGGATTAAAATACATCAAAAAAGGGATTAAAGAATCTGCCGACACCCCTAAATCCCCCAAAGAGCGTCCGACTGCTCAAAGGATGAGCATGCTTTAATATAAGGTGACACACATGACACATGAAGAGCACAGTGACCAGTTTACTACTCTATTTCTACTACTGTGGGGAGGGAGAAATTAGATCTCAGTGAAGCGTTATATTACAGCGAAATGACCTGTGGCTTTTGTTGTCTTTTTATGTCACAGCGTTTTCTGAGGACATAAAGAAGAGACGCACAAAGAAGGGAGGAAAAACAACAATAAAAAAGGCTGATTTATTTGAGAGTATGCTAAGATGTCAGAAAGGAAACAAAACAGAGATTTGGAGATAGGTGGAGAGACAGAAAATTAATTCTCCATCTTCAGCATTTGGGGGTTTCCCAGTTAAGCGGCAGCGAGGTGGGACTCACCCCAAGCGATGCTTAAAGAGGGCTGGGTTCAAAGCGTGTCGGTGGCAGCAGGTAACGGCGGAGTGGGAGAACAGCAGACAGTTAGAACAGGGATTCTCATTACTCTTGTTTCGCTCCGTGTCCCGGCAAACCGCCGCTGCACACCGCTCCTCATCCTCTGCCCTGTAATTTCCCTTCTCCCTCCCTTTCCCTTGCACAGAGACACAAACTGAATGCATAAGGCTGTGCATCAACAGGCCACACTCCCTTTCTCTTTCATCTTAACCTCCCTGTGTTTCCACGGTATCTGGCTGTGCACACAGACTAAAACATGCAGACTGGGCAACAGGAGCAGACACAAAGCATGCACACAAGACTGACTTCAGAGCTGAGCAATTTGGAATATAATAAAGTCCTAATTACCAATATTTTAAAGTGTTTCTAGATTGGGTAAATGGGGACTGAAAAAACAAGGACTGGTGCTGCTTTGATTTTCTACAGCCAGACAGGAGCACCATCATTAAATCACAATAAACTTCGCTTTCAGTTTGTTATCCCTGTCAAGAAATGTCCTGATATAAGCTAGCGTAGTCTTTAAACGTTTTAAACATCAGTGTTTGTGAAAATGTTTCATGCCAACCTGCATTTCTGATCTCTGATCAGAGTTTATAAGTAGCGCCACAAACGAGAGTCACACACACCATCTCAATCAAGATTTATGAATGTCCGTTAGCAACTTTAAGTCATGGCTTGCCAAATTTAGATGAAAAATTCAATTCAATTCAGTTTTATTTATATAGCGCCAATTCACAACACATGTTGTCTCAAGGCACTTTTCAACATGCGATTGTTAAAGCATGATGGGGGAACCCTGAGAAGGTGCTCCAACAAAGGGAGCATTCCTGCTGCAGGGACTTCAGCCATTTATGTTTCATGACTCAGATGATCCATGAGCCATGATGGATGGGACTGTGGGTGCAGGAGAATCTTCTTTTAGATTTTTGTTTGTTTTGTTTCCGTGCTTGTACGGCACTTTCTGCTGGTGTCGCCTCACCTATGTGACATGCCAACACAGCAGTCATACAGCTGACACACAAATCCACTTTTATACACATTAAACACTGTTTAAAGTGCAGAGGACCTAATTCTGTGACTTAAACAGAACTCAGTCGGGTTCTGCGTTTTATCGTTCCCTCTTCATGGTGTAAATAACAACGTTCCTTGGATTATGATTCATGCAGTGCCAGAGCTAGCAGGTTCCAGTGGACCAATCATCACTTTGTCTGCTCTTCGATCATTCCCTGGCTGATGATGTGATTGTTTTGCAGATCCTAGCAGGATATAAAATCGATACTTGAAAGTAAAATTTTGCATCCCATTCTGCCTTGTTCCTCCTAAATCAGCTTCCCTTGATTTATCACTCCTAAATCATCCAGAAACCTATGCAGTGTTGTCAACATATGGTTTGGGGAGGGGGTTTCTGCTGAAGACCAAATGTGAATTAAAAACAGATAGTCATACAAATAGTTGTGCTTTGAGCACCTTAGCTCTACTTAACAATACTCCACTCTGTGAGTTAACACCTACTGTCGTATCTGAGTCATGTGCACAGATTGCAGATGTTGTTATAAGGGTGAATTTTATCCAGTTATACAGTTATATACAGTTATATACAAGGCAAAAGGTTGAATGTGAGTAGGAGCACTGATGGTGCTCATGTGTGGAAGTGCAGATGGAGTAAGCAGCACGTCTCCCAGCAATCAGTCCCTGGTATTTGTCAGATTTGCTCCCTGCCACGCCAACCATCCGTGACTCCCTCCATCATTACATCTCAGAGGTCATGCCCACTCCGCCCCCGCCTGCGCCATCGGTCCAGGGTCTGATGGAGGCCTAATGGCCTGTTCTCTCTACACTGCAATTAACCGTTTTATTGGCCATGTGCCAGCAAGCTGGAGATACATCGGTGCCTACTGACATATCTGAGTCACTAGGTGACCTTATGTGTGTAAGCAGTATCATAAAGGCAACTGCCTCAAGTGTGCTTTAACACTTCATGTGCTTGTGCATAGTGGCTGATGGCTTTAGGTCTATGAATTTTTATAGTAAAAGAATGCCAGCGTACATATGAACATTCCTATATTACCTTACAGAGTTCACCTGCTGCATGGTCCAAATAGAAATTGACTGAATCCAATAGCCCATCATTGCTGACCCAGACAGATCCCAGTGGCTGTAATGTTGTCTGATATCTTGTCTGAGAAAAGCAACAGAACAGATCTCCACTGAAGTGCACTTCAACTGAGAGAACAGGTATGGTTTGCTCAGCAGACCAAACAAATATGTCCATTCTGCTGCTGTAAGAATACCAAGGACATGCGAGCCCACCTCCTATGTGCATGAGTGCCATAATGTACTCACAAAAGGCAGCACAGAAGGATGAATGTAAGTAAACATTGATAAAAACATGGCATGATCCAGCTGCAATGTTCCTTCACATTTCTCAACATCCCAAACTTTTCCAGACTTCTTAGTCTATTTTCTGCCCTTTTTTACTTTTAGCACAAATGGTCAACACAAATGGATTGGAATGGATGGACAGATCAATTAAATTATGGATGGTTTAATGGTTGGCTGTACGGATTGAGAGACGGATAGTTGGACGGCTGGATTTCCCAAACGTCAAGCACTCAAAGTAGCTCCTCCAGTGTCAGGACGTACCTTAGAATACACAACAGCACAACGACAATACCTTCTGCAGCGATGCATGATGTAATTCCAGATTCTTCTTGATGTGAAATTTGTCTACTTTATACATAACGAGAGAAAAAATGGATTGTTTTCAAGCGAGGCGCGCATGTGGGTATTCACGGTTCTAATTCATTATTCATGAGTACAGCAACACACAGAAACTCAGGGTGATAACATAGTTTGAAATGTTGCTGTATACACCCACTGCGCTTGGCAGGGGAAGACTGGAAATAGATTATTCAGTAGAGTCAGGCACACCGGGGACTAATCACTACTGTCACAATGCAACAGCATCGCCTGCAACAAACTGCTGCACTTGTGGTGGTGTGAGGTCCCATCACCACTGTAGGAATGCAACATTACCAGGTTTATAAAGCAGACATTAACCTCCAGGTCTGGTTAAAGGCTCTTCTCTACTCATCTTGGACATTAATGTCATTTTCATCTGGAGCTTTTAATGATTTATGTAAATCAATTTTTGTTCATGGTGAAATGGTTATACAGTGCACAACTGCAATGAATCTTAGAGAAATCTAATCTATTAATGAGTGGTGCTGAAGATAAAGAATAATGTTTTAGCCAGAGAATCTCAAGGACCTTTTAACATCTGGTTGGAGATAATGATTGAATGGATCTGGTCATTTCTTCCTGCCAGCATTAAAAAAGATGACAAGAAGTATGCTTGGAGGAGTGGAAGTGGTGTTTCAATCCAAATAATTGTCAGGCATGGTGGTCGCCCCATCATGCTGTGGCACTGTTTGGTAACCAGTGGTACTGGAGCTTTGTACAATGTAAACAGGATAATAAAGGAGGAGTGCTATCTCCAAATTCTTCAACTTCAGTCCAAATCAAAAGTTAGATGGTTGAAACTTACAGGCTATTGACCCCAGAACACAATTAAAGTTGGTTTAGGAATGGATAAAGCACGCCCAAATACAATCCTAATAATATCTGCGAAATAAACATTAAAAGTACAAAATTAAGTACACGTATGCCCAAGACAACAGTCAATGCTCTTGTAGTAAAAAGAACTGTGGTGTACCTGAATAAAAAAAAAAACTGAAATAAGATTTAAACACTTTAAGTAACAAAAAAATCCCCTTGGCTCAATATTTTCAGTCCTAACATAGTGTATTATTAACTTAAAATTCTAACAGCCATAAAAAGACAAAGAGTCACAGTCAACACAATACCTTCTAACAGGGATTCAGTGTCTGAGAAGCCAATAATATGGAGCCTCACTGTCAACAAGAAGCCTCTCTCGGGTGTCTTAGACCTGCCGGAGCAGGAAGCTCACAGTAAACGCATTCTGGGCCTCCTCCAAGTCCAAATTGAATTTCAGGGCATGAGTTGACTCAAAACACCTAATAATCCAAACGTCACTGGCTGTTCCCAAGCCGAGCGAGGTCACAGCGAAGGAGAAGCAATGAGAAAAACAGAGCCTTTGACAAGCTTTTATCCAGTGAGGAAATGCATTCGAGCTCCAGCAAGGTGAGGGGATTTATTAAAGATAAAATAAATGGTTTAAGGAGAGGAAAAGAAAACCCACAAAAAACACTTTTGTATTTATAGCTGCTATGTGAGAGTGCATTTATCCCATAGCCGTGCAACAGTAAACATTCTGGAGATTATCTAAAAATGTATGTTTTAAAGCTGCAGCGTTCCTATGATTTTGTTTTTTCAAAATTCCAAACTATTGAAATATAAACCTTGGAACTTAAAGGTTAACTTTAGTCCCTTTCTAATGTCCAGCCATAAACATTCACAGTAAATATACAAATTATTTAATTTCTACAATGGTCACACTTCCTCTATGTAGGTGCACCAACCAAGCAGCCAGTGAACACAATCTGTAAAGCTGCACCACGACTAAGAACCGCCACCATTTGCGGACTACAAGCGCAACGTCCACCTGCATGTTGTGATGATCTTTTTTTTAGTTTAATAAGATATAATTCCTTCCTTCTCTGTTGGATCCTATCATCACTACAATCTCAATCACAGAACACAGGGCACATTACTCTCCTTCATGTGTTATGATGATGAATAGGGGAAAAAAATGGAACATCGGTTCAAATACAGGATTACATTTTCCGTAAAAGCAGGATAATATGCTCCTATTCAGAATATGACTCAAGAGGTCTGAATGCTCTACTACTGGGCTAGCCAGTACCTGACAAGTTGTATACAGCAGATGCAACATCAGCTTGAATACCTGCAATAGTATTGGCACAATTTCTACCTTCACAAAGTGTTTTACAATGCTCCCTATTCACACTGCTGCAATGCAAAGTGGTGCAGTTGGGAGTAATGGCCAAAGCCATGTCTGATGGTGTTATAGCTTAATTTAATCTCTAATTCAAATATAGTGAATCAATAAGAACCAGCAAAAGTTAGAGAAGTCAACCAGCAGTAATACTGAATATGTCCATCCATTCAGTCCTCAAGATATTTCATCAGCAAACACAACCCCAAGCAACTCTATTAGGCCTCAATAGGTCTATGAACCTTCTTCCTATCATCTGAGTGGATGCTCTTCACCCCTTACCTGCCACAGTGAGGCGCGCTGTGTGGCTGGAAATGGAGCCCAGGTTTTCGATAGTGGCCACACACTGATAGGTGCCCTCGTCCGGCTTGTTGTGCTTCGAGTGGACCACGTGGGTGAAGAACAGCGAGCCGTCCGGAAGTATGCGTCGCCTCTCATCCGAAAGCAGGCTCAGGAAGGTGCCGTCCTTCTTCCACTCGACGCGAGCCGGCGTGGCCGCGTCGCTGCGCACCGAGCAGTTGAGCAGCGCAAAGTTGCCCCGGATGGCCTGCGTGTCCTGGGGCTCCACCGTGAACCAGAAGGGGCTGAAGGGCTGCGCTGCTGAGCCTGGAGGGCAAGAGGAGAGAGAGAGGAGATAGCTGAATATACAACTTTTAATGTGAGAAAAGGAGCAGCAATGGACGGCTATTACGTTTCTGTTTGATTTCTGTGAGGTCTAGCTGCAGATTCAGATTCTTTTTTTTTTTTACCAAGGACTGTAACACAGAAAAGAGAAAAAAAACTCCATATTTGTTGATGCTTTGATATGGTAAAATTGATGACAGTTCTGTGCTTGGAGCTATGTATTGGGTAGAAACAAAAATCTGATATTTAAGTATTTGAGCTACTGATCCCAGATAAGAGTTGTACTCCGACAGACAGCTTAAAAGCTTTAGCAAAACAGGCACAATACATTTGTTTATGACAGTGCATTAAATGCTTCCCTGGGTGATTGGTGCACCTCTAGATTTGCTGCTTCAGAGTCTGACATTTGAAGAGCTTTGACATGAGCAGTTTATTACAAAACTATAAGAAAGTAAGAAAGCTGAGAACTCTTCCAATTCCACTTTGAGCCAAAAGTCTTCAAAACCCAAGACGTCATCAATTCAAACGGGATATTTCGGAGCGCACTCAAAATAAAACAGCATTTAAGAACTTCAAATGGTCCAAGCACTCAACGAAATGTTCCTGAAGCAAAATATCTTTTTGTTCATTGCATCTTTTAGGCTGCGAAGCCTCTTCCATCCCAGAGCCTCCAAGAGGTATTTTATTATGGAAACCACAAGCCCCAGTGGAATCTGGTAAAAGGAGCTGACAAATTTAACCCAGGCGAGCCTTCCTGGCAAGTTAATGTCACGTCTCACTTTATTATAAGTACAGAGTAGAGCAATGGAATAAACACTCTGGAACGTGCTCACAATTTACTTTCCCCCAGCACAAATGGAAACACTGCACTAACACTGATCATGCCAAAATCAGAAGAAGTGCAATTCCTTTGCATTTGTCCTCATCCATTATTCAAGCTTACCCACCCAAAAAGTCACCCTAAAGTGATATTGTTTAGATAAATAACACCAATTATAAGTTCTGCAGAGACACAGTAGGGCTGGAATAAGAATCTTACAAGGGTTATGAAGATATTTAAATAATGCAACACATGGAGTGTAATAAGTGGCTGTGTTAAACGCAGTTAAAAATATGCATGCACTTCTCTAAGAAAATGTCGTGTCTCGAGGGGAGAGGCCAGGAAGAGAAGAGCTTTTAAACGACGCAGAGATAATTTCTCTACCTTGGGTCCCTGGTGTGGGATCTACAGAGGGGTGATGTAGTGCACAGACCATTACAGTGACGATATGGCGGCTTCTCTGCAGTGCACTCTGTTCTTATGAAAGCACAAACAATTACAGTAAAACAAAAGGAGAATATGGGCAAATAAAACAACAATCTTCCACTTTCATATTAGGGACTAAATGTAAGACAACAAAGCATTAAAACTAAGCTGTGCAATCTTCTTCACATTATCAAATGGATGGAGAGGACCTGAAGATTCTGTCTTAGTGGACACAGAAGGACTTTAAACACTCTGATGTAGTTCAGGTCAGGCAGACTGAACGGCTATCTGGAAAAAAACGACTTGCTTTTACGCACCTACAGCTGGTCCACAGGTGAATCTCAATAAATTAAAATATCTTTGAAAAGTTAATCTGTTTTAGTAGTTCAATGTGAAACTCATATAGATTCATTACAAACAGAGTAACATATGTGTTCATTCAAAGAATCCTTTCAAAAATGGAAGTGTTAATCATTTATCTTCCTCACCCTTTGCCTTCAAAACAGCATACATTTTTCTAGGTACACTTGCACACAGTTTTTGAAGGAACTCAGCTGGTATTTTGTTCCAAACATCTTGGAGAAATAACCACAGATCTTCTATGGATGTAGGCTTTCTCACATCCTTCTGTCTCTTCATGTAAATCAGACACACTCCATTCCAGTCTTGTTCTTCTTTACACTGAAGACAGTTCTTAACGACTTTGGCTGTATGTTTGGGTTTGCTCACTTCGCATTTTGTAAATTGATAAAAATAAACAATCATCATTTATATTTCTGATAGCATTCTTTGTTTACAGCATTTTCACACCTGCTTAAAACCTTTGCACAGTTCTGTCTCTCTCTCTCTCTCTCCCACAATCCAGCGCATCACCGTCACAAGCCCAAACAAACACCACTTGGCCAACCCCACTCCGCTCCCAGAACTCAGAAAAGAAACGGCAAGCAGATGAAAATAAGCATCTGCTATTAATATTTATAGGCCAATTTTACCTATAGGACTGATATGGTAAAAAAGTATTGACATCAGCCAATACTGATGTTAATGCCAATATATTGTGCATCCCTACCCAACATTCTCCTTCTTTTAATTGAAAATTTTAATATTACACAAGACCAATAAAAAAAAGCTCTTTAAATACTGAATTGTTATATTAGGGCATGGTATAGCCTATAACTCAAGAGTTAATCCTGAACTGGAGACATCAGAAGCGTGTTATCGGGGCTAAAAAGAAAAATAATAGGACTCTTTGTCAGTCGTTCCAAGTCCTCTTTTCACATTAAAGTAAATGTTGCATTTCTTTTCGAAATGAAGGTCCCAAAGTCTAGAGGAAGAGTGGAGAGGCTCAGAATCCAAGCTGCTTGGGGTCAAGTATGAACTTTTCTCAGTCAGATGATGATTGAAGTGTACCATGTTATCTCCTGATGTTGGTCCAGTATGTCTTATCGAGTCCAAAGCCACTGCGGTTTTAGAGCACTTCATGCTTTCTTCTGCTGAACAACTTTATAGAGATGCTGAATTCATTTTCAGATGAGCTTAACAATTGAAATATATCATTCTGTGTTATGAATCTTTATAATAAACATGTTTCATGTTTAAATTGTGTTACTGAAATGATTTTCTTTTATTATATTCTGATTTACTGAGATATACATGTATTATCACTGAATTGCAAGGAAGCATAACAACATCCAACTACAACAAAACGAATGCAAGTAGAGCAAAATTTCAACCTGGGGAATTTTATTAAATCTGCTAATGTGGACGAAGTAATGATTGTAGTACAGCACGTCCAGAAGTGGCCAACCATGATTTTAGCCGCAGCTCCCTGCAGTAATTGAGCAGTTTTGAATTATAATGAGGCAGGCAGCTGATTTCAGGAGATCAATAAACTCAGAGCAGGCACTCCTCTGTACACACTGGGCTGAAAATGTATTATAGTGATGGTGAACATAACAGATGGAGATAGACTCTAGTAACGGCGAGAGGAATTCTTCACTAGTGCAAACCAGAAGGAGGGTGGCATCCTTCATCATCTCTGCTTTATGCTGCGGAGGCTGTGGGTGCGTTAGAGCTTTCCCGCCCACGCTTGGCTCTTTTCCATAATCTTCACATGTCTCTCTATGAGAGAAGGAAACTTAAAGGCATCCAAGTTCCCAGCCACATCTGAGTTTTTTACTGATGGATGGATTTATGGATGGATGGATGGATGGATGGATGGATGGATGGATGGATGAGAATTTAAACAACCACCTTTAGCTGCTTATTATCCCCAACACACAGCCAGCGACTGAGGTCTTATAGCTTCAGCTCGAATTTTGGACAAAACAACAAACAATGCTCTTCAAGTCACAGACATAACATCCACTGTCATGACATCAGGGCAGTAATAGACCAGTATAAACCAAGAGCTTGGGAAAGATAATAGCAGGCTACCTGTGTTTCCACAACATCCCCATTTTCTCCCCCTTAGATCCATTTCCCACAAAAATGTTATCAATTTCACCAAACAGAGCCTGCAGACAAACATGCCAGCACACAGGAGCTCCAAACTGTGAATGTTGTCTTAAGTGATCGAAGTCCACATGTCCAAACATAGGAAGTTTAGTCAATGATGGACCCACAGCTCAAAGACTGAACAAATATTTTGCAGAAAAATGACATTAGCTGAAAAAGAAGCTTTTCCCCTACATTTCCATGAGGAGACTAAAGGAATCCAGCTAGATGACAGATTAATACACCTTCTTTTATGCTGCTTCAAATTATTTTTAGAAAATAAGACAGCGTGCATCAAAGTTCATATGTCACCTTTATCTTGGTTCCCTTTGGGAATGACATGTGACTCCAAATATCAGTTCAAGCTTCTAAACTCCTGAACTAAAAGCAGTTTCATTAAGGCGAGGGGAAGCCAGAGCAACATGTCTATGGTAAATATTAAAAGGTTAACTAGCCTGAACTGTCACTCTCCTACAAGGCTGAGGAAGACTAAATGAGCCAGAACGGGCCAAGATCTCAGTGGGAAGCTGGTGTGTCTTTGACTGACAACATCACTCTGGCAGACTGAAGTCAGGGTTCAACTTTTATCTCAATTTGAAGAAAAAGTTTAGTTTCTGCAACTAACGACGTTGAGAATTTTGGGTCTAAAAGCGTATTTCTAATGAACACTCAGAGAAGAGATCAGTGACAACTGCAAACCAAGACAAGCCTTCACGCTCGCATACATCTAAGTGCGGGGGGGGGATCTAACTTTACTGAAGCATACAAAAGACAAAAGGAAATGAGGAGAACTTTACAAATATGTGAGGTGAGAAGGAAAACCTATTACAATTTTCTTTCCATTTGCCTAATATCTTTCGCTATTCCAAAATTGGGTTGAAGGGGGTTACATCTCTCTGAGGGGCACCCAGACATCCCTCTCCATAGCAATACACTCTAGCTCATTTTGGGGGGATCCCAAGATATCCCACGCCAGAAGGAATAAAAAGCCCCTTGAGTGGTTATTGGGGCTGCCTCAGGGTCCCCTCCTAGTGGGACATGACTGTAAAACCTCCAAAGGGAGGAATAGCGGACTCCTTTTTATGCTCACTAGCACTGGCCTTACCGCAAGCTTCCTGCAGACAACGAAGCTCCTCACACTGTTAGTGTGATTCAGCCACCCTACAGAGGAAGCTACTTTCAGCTGCTTAGATCTCATGGCTATAGTTAGAGATTGAAACCTGAACAGGCTGGAAAGTTGAAGGCTTGGATTTTTGGTTGAGTGTTTTTTTTCCACAACGGCACATCAGAGCAAGGCTAATGTTACTTTGGAAGAGGCCCCAATCTGTCAATCCATCTACAGCTCCATCTTTTCACTTGAGAAGAAGAAACCAAGATACTTGATTGACTCTCTGACTCAAAGGTAACAGGTTAAAAACCATGGATTTAGACATAAAGGAGATGACTCACATCCCACACATAAAGGATATGGTCATGAGCCTTCTTTAGGTCCACAAAACCACTGTAAACCAAACAACCAAACTCCTATGACACCTCAGCAATAATGGGAGAGTAAAGATCTAGTTTGCTGTTCCACACCCAGGATGGAAGCCATTCTGCTCCTCCTGAATCCAATCTTTAACAACCAATAAGAGATAGAACATTCTTTCCAGTGCAGATTTTCTTCAACAATTACTGTATCATCCACTGACCAACAAAAGAAAGGTGTGCTTCAGGTAAACTAAAAAAAGCAGAAGGAAGGATTCAAAATAAGGAATATACAAGATTATCTCAATCTATGCATCAAATGCATGTGTAACCTTTATCTGATTTCAACTAAAGGCTAAACAAAGTGCATCAAAGAGGAAAGATCTGATTTCTCTGTGTGACCGGCCAATTACCGGTCAAGCCAATTAGGGGAAAAACATATTCCATTTCCAATCCCTGATCTGTAGAGTGGTGCATCTATGAAAAGTATTTCCATAATTAGAGAAAATGTAAAAAACCCAAAAATCAGCCTAATGACTTGCAATAGGCACATCTCTGGCTAATAACAGTACTTCTTTTTACTGCATGGTTGAAGGCTTTACGAACCGGTTTGTTAAAGGAGGAAGTGGGGAGTCTGAAACCACAGAACAGTGTGAGAGGTCTAATCTATGCGGGCGTGCCGGTGTTGCAGCCACCCAGTTGTGCTTGAAAAATAGGAACCCCCACACGGAGGCAACAGCGAGAAAATGAGGTTGTCAACTTGATAAGTATGGGCCGTTACCTGTGTCCTAAATCCACATTTCCCAGCAGTCATGAAAGGTTTGGGAGTCAAGAGTATGGTGGCGCCAGATATGCTGCCTTGCACTGCTGTTTTTTCAGGTTCTCAGTCGCACAGAGATGAGTGAGACTGGTTAGAAGACTGGGAGCTGATGGTGGATTTTCCATCTTGAGCCATTTTTATTTAAAAGCACATTTTCCAACACTACACTGCTTCCTATCACTGTGAGATGTTTGTGAATTCTCGCTACATCACACCAGAGCATCCCGATCTACCTGCCTGGCGGTCTGGAATGCCGGGTAAAGGAGTTTGCCTCAGTCCTCAACAGTCAAGAGCCAATAGTTGACTCATTTTTCTGACATGTAATCTACAAAAGGGATCAATTTCTGCTTGGTTCAGGCACCAGCCTAGATACAGTTTATGATTTCTGGCGATTACAATGTCGGCCTCTCAGCTTTGTGTATAACTGCATAGTGGGTGAGGGTTTTCTCTTCATACAAAGACCCCCTGTTCTCTCCTGTTCTCCGCCTGGCTCAGCAGGAAGCCTCCTCCCTCATTGAAGCACTGTCTGAGAGCCGTATTGACAGTCCTCCTCAACTGAGCTGTTCTTGACACAGAGCAGACCTCTCTCAGATCCTGCAACAGAGGCCCTTCTGTGGATAGGGACACAGAAATCCTGGAGTTCATAAAAAGCAAACACACTGCAAAGACTTGTACCTGAAGCTGGAGAAGTGATGCATATTGGAATATTTTTTGCACTGCTCTATATTACTGATTTATGTCATGCACAGGATTCCCAAGCTCCCAACTTTTGAGCAATGACTCAAAAGTAAAAGAAAAGTCATTAATAGCATATCAAAGATGAATAGAGATAAAAAGAGAGGAGGCTTGCAGGCTCTTTGTAATAAACCTTAGCACTTAATTCGCAGAAATCCTGCCTCTCTCATATTTCCATCCCTCCACTGTTTGTCCTTCCACCCTCAGCGTCAGGGGCTGCTTTAATGACACTAATGGAAATGGTTGTCTGTCTCCGTTTCCCTCGCAGAACCCCCCCTTTCATCTCCTTCATCTTTATACCTTTATTCTGTGTCTCATTTTCTGCAGTTTTTTTCATCCACCAATCTCCCCAAACTCTTTCTTAAAGCCCATCTGTCTCTGAGAGGCATCTGAGGGAAAGAATAATGATTCTAGGACCAATCACAGAGTGACTACTTGTCTTGAGTATGGGGGGGGAATCATAAAATCCCAGGATGAGAAATGTTTATTTAAGGAAAAAATTATCTCATACAAACTTATACTTTCCATGGTCACCATATGTCAAAATAAAATTACATACTTTTCTGGACTCACAATTCCAGATTAAAAAAAAATTATTTTTTGCCTACTTTTAAATCATACAACCTACAAAAACCTACAAAAACCAGAGACCATGGATGGATGGATTGATGGATGGAGGGAGGGATGGATGGATGGATGGACGGACGGACAAACGGATCCCTACCTATATTATTTGTCTGAAATTGGCCGCATGTATGTGCCTTCTATCTATTTTATTTATGTGACATCTTCCGCCTATCTAAAGAAGATATTCAGATGGTTGATCTCCATAAAGTAAAACATTGAAGGAAAAATTTTTTGGAAAGTATCAAACAAGATGAAAAACATTATACAAACTTATCTAGAAAACTTATCAGAGGAATCCAAATTTTGACTCACTCAAAACTAAAATCCATGAACAAATTTTATTTCTGATTTCCAGCAGAACACTCTCAGCAGTAGTGTGGCTACTCAAGCTTTCTACAACACCTGAGAAGTCTGAAGCATCTGACGACGATCAGAAACACAACCCACTTGTTCTGGTTTTCCTCAGAATTTCCCACGGCAGGAAATGAGACATAGGCTGGAAGCCAAGTCTTAAAGGAGGAGACAAAGTGACTCGGGAATCAGCTGCATGCTGGCTGTCCTGGGCTGGCACCCAGTCAATTGGCATATTGCAACAGGAAGGTATCCATTTTTCATCTGACTCACACTGAGATTTTTTTGTCATCCTGTGTGTTCGCTGCCACCATGAGACTCTGGAGGTCCACTGACAAGATGACAAGGAGAGCTGGGTCACTGCAAAAAATATCTGGGTTGCTCACACAGAAAGCTGTACTCTGCAAAGTGCTCTTCTAAAACAACTGTCAGTCAATGCACTGACATAATGTTCACACCAAGATGTCATAGCTCATTTTGGTATGTAGCTGAAAGTACTTATGTGTGATACCACTGGTGAGCTCTAACAGAGTAGCAGAACTAGTTAATGTTTTAAAGATGATACAGCTGTTATAAATATGTAGTATAAACATAAACCACTTAATTAGAACACATCACAACCTAATTCATCTAAAGCATGGACTGCAAAATAGACGTGGACATGATGACATCAATGACCGGTTAATTCTTCAGCATATGTTGGTGTCAAATAACCTGCAAACTTACATTACTGCCACTGTTTGAATTAAAAACAAGTTTTTTGGAGGACTGAATAACAAAGGTTCATCCTACAAAACTATGTTAGCAGCAGTCAGTTACTTTCAAAAATAACGCCTATGGCCTGCATTTTTAGCATAATTTAAAAAAAGAAAACTTGTTAAGCTTGAAATATGAACGCCACTCATGAATTTGCTCGTTTGAGTGCAGCTCTTGCCGACAACATTTGTGGGCAAAGTCATCTCGTCAGGTGAGTTCAAATTGGTAGTGTGCCGGTTTGCTGGGTCTCCAAGGTACTGCCTGTCTGAAAACATTTGTCTAGACTTCCTCCCTCACTATCACTACCTTTTTCATCACTGGCCACTGGTTTTAAATTGAGTTAAGTGTACCATACGTGGCGTCATCACATTTCAGCTACTTTTGACTGCGTTCTCAGTTTCATTTCTTCTTTTACATATTCCTTGACTTTAAACCTCAAAATTAACATGAACAATTGCACAAGCCAAGGCACAAATGAAATTTTCCCTTTCAACTACAGTTTTGATGTCTCAAACTTTTGATCTGGCTGTTAACCTTTATATATGAGATAAACTTACCCGAGAATCAGACACATAGTTCATTGAAGCAGAATACATGTTATGCTCAGCAACTCCAGTTGGGACTCAATATGGACTAAAACTGGCCATGTCATCATCTCTGTGAAGCGTTATGCTAACATACAAGCTAATAAAGCCTCTTTACTAATATCTTTCAGTTGAAAAGTTAAATCATTTTAACAAGTAGTCTAGTGTAGCCAACTGTGGTCTTACTTAGTAACTTCTATTGCTCCATCAAATCATTTGGTGTCAAAATATATTGTTTTTCAGCCGTCCTTAGCAGCAGTGTTAAGAGCTACTAGAGTTGGAACCAGTTACTGAGAGACAGATATCTGTGTGCCACATCTGTACATGCAAACTGATTCTGTCATAGCGTTTACACTTCACAATATATTTAAAGTCACTTCAAGCTGCATCGAACTGTAAAACTGAAGAGGGATTTTGCCGACAGACCTTATATGTTTACTCCCAACGGGAGAAGATCTGCTTTCAGGATTACAGAACCGTGTTCTAGAGCAAGTGATTATTTCACAGTGGTTACACTCTGAGACAGAAAAAAGTTACTTGGAAATCAAAGAACATGTGTAACATTCTTAGATTTTTAATGATTCAAGCCTGCGCAACCTGTCTTATATGAGAATTATCACATACGTACATTATTTCCACATACAACATGAGCTGTAAAGGAGTTTAAACTAAGATGACTCAAGTATACTGACGAAAACCAATATAAAATGCTTAGCATTTCCCTCCAAAAACGTTTACCTCATGGTTCAGGGTAAATAAAAATATCCTACTATCAGGCCTTCTTTTTAAAGATCCATTTGTAATAATCTGTTTTTACCCTGGGAAATGCAGTAAAATTAGAGGTTAAGTAATGGTGTCCTGTCATGGATCCAGAAAAGGCCAAAACAGTATGAGGGAAGAAACATGTCAAGGAGACACTGCACAGACAGGGAACCCTCTCTCACCTCATCTGGTTATGATAATTATCCAGCACTGATTGAGGCTCAAACCCCACCTTCTTATCTTTCTCCCCCATGGGTCCAACATAAAGGGTTGGCCCACTGAGACAACAGCAACAGAGACATGCAGACTGTGAGAGATGCTGCAGTGATGGCGTGAGTGTGAAAAGTGAGAGTAAAAAAAATCCTCACAGTGGATAATTGGCAAGAAAAGTATTAAAAAACAGCATGTTTCTTCAGTTAGACAGAGACCAACAGAGTAGTGGGTCTAAAGGTTAAAACCATCACTTAACGTCATGGTTTGAGAATAGGGTTAACCTTTTCTAAGCGTCCACCACAATCCCCACTAGGGCTGCAGGTGATGGTCTCTGCAGTCTTTATGCAAAATGCTTTTTAAAATAGAAAACAAAAGCTTCTCTTCTGTAATGAAAAATTAAGCTCTTTTGACCCACATTTAAATCACAACATCATTTACATAAAACGTTATAAAATCAGATGAGGTAAGAGAACTCTGCTGAATGACACATCTAATGTGAAAACCATGCTAGAATTTGTCCTCGATCGTGGTGTTTTGGAAGTTTTCCCCTTCATGTGAAGCTATCTGATCAGGCCCTAAACTCAGCAAGCAGCTGGTACACATGGCCAGGAAGTAGTAGAGTTTCCCCTTTCCTCCGTGAACAACTGCAGGATGAGATTGTTATCTGAGAGGAAAGAACATTCATCTTACCACCCAGCAGCTCCGCCTCTGCCCCACTAACCCCGATGCCAAAGAAAATCATAAGGCAGCAACGAGATATCATATAGATTTTTAAACGAAACACAATATTGCCTCCTCCTCCCCGTTTTTTTTTTTTTTTTTTTGACCATCACACTCACTCGCATAAACATATATACACACAAATGAAAGGAAATCAATACAATTGTGTTTGCCTGGCGCAGTCAAAAACCCAGCAATTTATCTGCATTGGATTTCAATGTCTTCTCCTTTGCTCATTTCGACCTTGACTGCTGTGACCTTTGCAAATTTAAATCTGGGCTCTGATACATTTTTCATGACCAAATTCCAACAGAATTTGAAAAATATCCCAGTCTACCTTATTTTTACAATATTTTTTAAAATTTACTGCATTTTTAAAAGTCTCAACTTTAAATACAAAATCCTCAATGGATGGATGGATGGACAAAAGGATGGACGGACGGATAGATACAATATTTAAACAATAGAATCAAGAATTGAATTTGAAAATTGAAACATTTCCCCTACTTTTTCTATCCTTATCAAGGCCTGGAAAGCACTAAAATTCAACTCCATACTTTCCCAACCTTTCCAGGCAGCATATAAACCCAGCTAAAAGAAGAAAGAAGACATTAATTAAGGTTTGCTCAGACCACAAATACCCACTGGGATTTGTAACAACTGGTTTGGTCTAATGTGCCCCATATAAAAGTGGAGTTCCTGCCAGACAAATCTCCTAGAGGTCATATCTAGCTGCAATTCTTCTCGATCGCCATCTTTGGTTCAGGCTCCTTTGAGCAGTCAAGTGTGACCAATCTGAGTCTGATAAGCCTGATGCCAATTACTGGTCCCAGACACAAAAACAGTCACAAAACCATTACAAATAATCTAAATCTCTACCCATGTTAAGATAAAAATCATCATGTAAATTTCAACTAATTACACCACAACTGATTCACAGTCTTTACTTTCAAATTCTTAACAAACAAGTAAAGAGAACGACTGGCCAATTGTCGTCATAAAAAAGGATGAAAGGATTTAAAGGATACAAAGGATTTAAAGGGATTTCTTGGTGACCATTTTGTGTTGTCAAAAGGAAAGCTTTTCATCTTCACATAAAAATCCCAACCAATTTTTAAAAAACATGCATAAATAAACAGAATGTTTACCGTGCACATAATGGTTGTCTCTCATTTTCCTCTTCTTCTCAGAGTTAGTTTCTTGTGGCTTCAAAGTGCCGTTAGGGGGCTGCTGATAAAAGAAAAGCTGGTTGCCAAGTGTTCACCGCAAACCAGAGGAAACCACTTAAAAGTGCAGGACGATATTTCTCGTCCTGCACTACGCCTCCAAAAATATATATATATACCTAAAATAACTCTGCACAAAATATCCAGGGCAGCCTGGAGATGCAGGAGCTCAGCAGGGAATAGTTTTCTGAAGACGGCACCGTAATGACGCTGCAGTTAGGTGTGGTCACTGGGGTTAAGTATCGGCACCAGGGGCATTGTTAAATGACAAAAATGAAGGTTATGTGGAAGCTAAAGTGTTACAGATGTCATCATGATCATACAGAAGATACCACAGCTCCCTTTGAAGGCAAGATGGCATGTTTTTTCTAAAAAGTACCACAGCCATACGTCTCAGAACTTTTAGGCCTGCAGACTTTCACCGGACCATTTACCATTTTCAATATAACCGCAAATTCACCAATGAAGCTATTGAATATTTCATCAATCGAAATACTCTACAGAATAATCTAGCCATTATTTGCATATGCGGTTCAGCTCAAAATTATTCATACAGCTGGCAGATTTTTAACAGCCAAAAAGGCTTTATTCCACTGGTATTTTGTCAATTTCTCTTTGGTGACAAGTTTCAAGTCTTTGAGGTTGGAAGGTCTCTTTGCCACCACTCTAATTTTTTAGCTTCCTCCAGATTCTCCATCAGATGTAAGTCAAGACAAAAAAAGGTTATATTATTTCCATTCAGAAGATACATGTAGGTAAAATTACTTTAAACTCAAATCTGACAGGAATACAAATAATTTAAGGTTAACTTTACACATTGTCCACCAGTGGTTTCTAACATGTATTGAAAGCTGCACCTTTTCACCTCAAGTTATCTCGTGCATGGAGGAGAAATCGTCCACCACCAAAGAATTATACTTAAGCCCAAAATAATTCATACCGCTAACATATTTCAGGTTTAAAGAAACCTTCACACTCTGGACTGGTCACAATCCTCTCATCCACACGCAAAATGAAATACTTCCATGTGTTTTCTAACAATTCATAAACGTTTCTAAAATCGGGATTGTTAATCTGTTTGTGCGTATCTGCAAACCGGAAATTTGGGGAAATGAAGACGTCCCAGACCGCTTTGTGCAAGGCTACTTAATTTTTTTGTCCAGTTTTTTTATATTATTTTTATGTATTTCACTATTATTTAACCTGATTATTATTTATACTGGTTACCAGTAAACAATTTTTTGCCATGTTTAGTAAATTTGTCCTTACAATTTTGGCATGCTGTTGAAGTCGAAGTTACTGCCACCTACTGGAAAAGCATGGGTATTTCAATAAATCTTGGGGGGCAAGTATTTGCCTTCTCATATAGACCAGGATATTTTTCTTTACACGTATGAATAAAAATGCTTTAAAATAATGATATTAGACTGGTGTGGTCTATCCCTGGGCATAAACTCTAAATGATCTTTTCTATAGCAAAAGAGTAATATCTGTGGTTGTAACAGTCTCAATGCAAAGAATTAGGTAGAAATGTAGAACTAGTGCAAAACTGTCTGCAAAAAGAGTGGAAAAAGAAAAGGAAAATATTCAGAGTTGTGTGGAAAGCAGCGTCCATCATCAGGGGAAGATATAGCAGACAAAAAGGTTTAAACATTAGAAGAAGCAAGAAAACCACACAAGGCATGAAGGTTACAGCTGAATAGAGTGTATTGCTTAGAAAGGTTTCTTATCAAATGAAACGACCTGGAAGTATCTCAGTCGCCATGATAAGAGACTGTTAAATTCTCTGAAGGAAGGGTGCTTCGGTTGCTTCGTTTTATCTTTCTTGAAACAGGATACTCTACACTAAAGTTCTTTAAGAAATGAGATAACTGTTCCACAATTCATGGAGGAAGAAATATTCAAAGTGATTGTTCTAAATTTCCAGCTGTCTATATGACCTCAGAGCGGTGGTAACAGGTTTTTAATGTGTGTAGAAAATAGCAGGTTAGGCCTTTTTATAACAAATTTGTTGTTGAAAGAAACAGCAACTCCCAAATCTAAAATCATAAAGCTTGTTCTATGGTTCTTTAAATCTGTGGTCCCCAGGCCTGATCCTAGGGGCACACCAATCTTTGTTTTAGATGTTTCCTTGCTTTAACACACCTCTTTAAGTTAATAGGTAATTAACAAGCCCTGGATATGAAGGTGAGTGTTTTGAGCTTCACAACCTTTATGTTTGAGACTCTTATTTTGTATTAAGAAAGGAAGTAACTCTTGGGTTGTTGGGTTTGTTAAATTATCACTGTAGAAGCACTCAACATCTTTTAAATAGATTTTAGCATTTCGGCTGCCTGGTTTAAAAAATAAACCCTGTGTTGGGACCCCAGCCATGGGTTACAACATTAAAGGCCAGTAAGAACTTTTCTGGAACTTTTGAAATAAATCGCATTAACCTACTTCCAGCACAGCCAGGAACAGGAGGAAAAACAGCGGACGTCCCGGTGACTTCACTGTTCGAATAAAAACCCAACAAACAGATCTCTTTCCATGCAGATTCCAGACAGGAACCGGACAGGAGAGGCACCAAACAGCAGTTATGTTTCCTTGCTGGCAAGCAGACAAGCTCTTCAACTTCAATCCAAAAGTAACTACGATCCCATGCAACAAAGTTAAGTAATGATTTGCTGTTTGAGTATCTGGCATTCATTCATATTAAGGGTGTAATAAGACAAGTGTGACTTGACATTTCTTCTGAGGCCTCCAGAAGTAGCCCTAGTTGAAGCAGATTCTCCCACGGCCTGGAAAAGAAGGCCGGGACCGCATTGCACGCCTTCCTGCGTGCACGTCCAGGTAGTGACAGCTACCCCGCCGCATCGTGGCCACTCAAGGAACCGAACGTGCCTTTGTGGTACAGTTTGGCCGGGCCAGCTAAAAGCCCTTCCCCACAGCTACAGAGGTTAGCTGCAAGTTAACCCTTTGTTTAGCCACACGTGGATGTTTTCCTCAACGCCCAGGACAACTTCTCCTCAGCGCAGTTCACGTAAGAGGTGGTGTTTGGGCAGAGAAGATCAAAATGTTCGTTTAATGACGTTTGTTTTTGTTTGGGTTGAGAAACTCAGCTAATGATGTGTTCTGTGTTGTGTTTTAAAGTTAAGAAAAACATTAGTTTAAGGGTGGTTTTTAAACACAGAAGATTGGCCATAACGCACGGTCCACGCTTATGCATTTCAACCCTTTTATTAATGGTATTTTAAAGGTATGTGTTTGATTCTGATGACAAGCTATAAGTTTCTTTTGTTAACTCCAACCACTAACAGCTAAGAACACGTGCTCGCCCATTTTATGAGTCAGCTGAAGATCATGTATCTAGAAAGGTTGTTAGTTTTCAGTCTAGGAAGTAATATTTCCTTAAATATTATTTTACTAAATAAAGGCAGCTAATCAAACACCATTAAGACCCATTTATCCAGAAAGGTTTGGTTCTTATTCAAAATAATATTTCCTTAAATAATATTTTAATATTTCCTTAATATTTCTTTAAATATTATTGTACTAAATAAAGGCAGCTAATTAAACACCGTTGAGAATTAGTCATCCAGAAGGTTGGTTTTATTCAGCAAATCATTCTTTTAAATGTTTTTTATTAAAAAATGTTTATCTGATCTTGCATTGTGAATGGTTGTTTGAAGGTATACCAATTATTGCCCAAGTTGTTTCCAAGACTAATTTAACTATATTTCCAGATTTTTCAAGATAATCCTCGGTTCACAAATATAAATAATTATATGGTTTTTTGATTCACTTGTTCATATTGTACATAGTTGGTCTTCTTTATTGTTTCATTCCACTTGTTAGTTTAGTTGGATTGTTTTAGCATAGTATAGAGTTTGTTGATTGTAATATGTTTGACTTTGAGTTGATATATTTTGTTAATAAATTCTTGTATTTTAAAAAATTGTGTGAATTCATTCCATGTGTGCAGAGTTTTGCTGTTCAAGGCCAGAGTTTGGCTCACCCTTTTCTATTTTGTCCTAATACCACCGCCTTATTAGGTTGTTATTCACAGGACAACCCTTAACACACCGAATTATTATTTAAAATAGTAAAGTATTAATATTAAATAATATATATATATTCATAGTCACAATACCTAACAGTTAAGAAACAGGCAATATAAGAAAATATTACTAAACTAAATGGCTATTTCATTGTATTTTAAGGAGTCTGTACTGCATTTTAATACTACTTTGAAATCTAGGATACTTCGAATGTACAAAGACGGTATGCATGGTTCACTCAAAACAGAGAAGCACGAACGGCAAAATACGCAAGTCAAACTATAATGAATTAAATTATAATAAACATTAATTTCCCAGAATGCAGTTTGTGATTTGTGAAACGTTCACAAAAACAAATAACGGATGATGTCAAGTTTCCCCAAAACCTCATCTCGTTCTTGTGAACCAAACAAAGCACGTCGTCTTGTAAGTTTAATGTATAGTTACACCTCTAAAGACAGCACTTAACAATTACAAAAGATCAACACAGAAATAGTGAATGAAATTAGCAGAAATTTTGTTAAAGCCGTTTCTGTAGATCCCTTCTGTTTAGTTTTGTTTTCATTTCTCAAAGAGATAAACTTTAAAAGATAATTACAAACAGAACATCATTATTCCAAGATCAAATTATCCAGGTCGATCTGAAGACTTTAAGGGTAATATTTTGGGACTGTATGGGATTTGTTTTTTGTACATTTATTGTAAGACAAATTGGAAAATTGAAGGAATTTTGCTTGCACTTTTGTTCCTCTGCAACTAGACATATTTGTCCTTTGCATTCCACCCTAGACTATGAAGCCAGTGCCAGTCTCTGAGGGTGTACGACAACAATAGAAGTGGGAGGATGCCGTGGCAGCAGTGGGACAATGTGAGGTGAAGTGTAGCATAAATATTAGCCATCAGGAAACCATTACATCCCCACAACAGTGCTGGTCACTGAGTTTCTGAATAACACAATCTTATGACCTGTTTTGCTACGAATTTCACACTGCAGCCCTGAAGGGCCTTTCTTTCTATTTTTCCTGCTCAACGAAGGCTGAACACTCATTACAGAGTGAGCTTATCTCTGCGCTCAGTCCTCTCTGCCTAGACAGCAGGAGCTTCCCAGGCTGTTGTGGATGCTAATATGGATCGTATTACAGGTGCGGAAGAGGGGCAGTGAAGTGGCAACAAGGCCGAGCACTGTTCTTTTGGTTGGCCGGTCGAGATATGAGGAAAATAAAACCTACAGGATGCAGTGGTGTGAATGTGTCACTGTGAATGCATAACAGACGAGTGGGAGAACAAAGAAACTTATTTGTTTACAAAGACAATTCTGGCTCTGTGGCCTCAATCAGTCTGCTTTGGATCAGAGTGGAATAAAAAGGAGGGCTTGTTTCCCAGCAGCTAGAAAATACCAAGTGAGACTCAATCTCAGCAGGCATCTTTTCTCAGTTTCAATTCATTTTGGTGACAACACAGCAGAACACACGTTGCATATTTATTAAAGATAGCATACTATGCATATTCAAAGAAAATGTATCAGATCATAGTAGTTGCCTGCTAAACAGAGCCAGACAGTGTTAAGCTTGAGTGATGATAAATCAGACAATTTTGTTTTGGTCAGTCAACGCATCTTAGGTAAGTGGGCAATTTTTCCTATATAATTCTTATCAAGACTTGGTCTTGTTAAAAATCAGTAAAGCTGTAGTCAGAGAAAAGAACAAAAGGAGTAGGAGTCAACAAAAGAAGACACCCTTTTCTACAAAGCATGTCTGTCCGCATGCAGACTGCCGCCTTGAACAGGAGGCAGTAGATGTAAGCTAATTGGGAGACGTGGGACGTCAAGAGGGACGTCAACAGAAAACAGTGAGGCTTTCAAACCTCTACCCGTCTTGGATCTGAAAATTTTGGGACATGGTGGGAAAACTCAATTTACTCAGTTTATAATGCTACGGCACTAACACCTGGCAACTATTAAAATATGTTAAACAAATATTTGACTGCAGCTGTGTTTTTCAGGAGGTTTAACTGATGCAAATATATAAATGCAAAAGATGCACCGATCAGGCATTTACAGGCAGAAACCGATTTCTGGTTTTCTTTGAGATCTGATCTACCGAAACCAATTTTCTTTCTAAGGTCCATGCATGCATGTAAAACTCACATGCGTAGATTACTTCAATAACTTATTGAAAACATGTTAAAACATGTTAAAAACATTGTTCATGATGATTTAAATGACAAACATCGGTTTCTGTCTTGGTGAAAACAAATCTTTCCGCAACAAAAGGTTAAAAATTGCTGCTGGGTTCTTGAATGAGGTAGTAGTTATTAAAACCACAGAAAATAATTCCTATCAAACTTTATTTGATTTTAACTACAATCAAAACAGAATGCTTCACATAACATGTTGTTTCTGTTGATATGCTTTCATACATCTACTAAAAAGGGAAAAGGAGACACTGATTATTTCGTTTTTGAGCTGACGATCACCAATCAGAGCAGACAGAAGGAAAAACTGGACGATTTGGATCACTGGCCAACTGACTGGTGCATGGCTAACAAAAACCTGTTTAATTAATACAGATGCACTGATCAGACTTTCCTTGGTCAATATCGAATTACAGTTTTCTTTGGGGTCTGACCTAATGATTCCAAATGTGACTAATTCAGTTGTTTGTTGGTTTGCTTTTTAAGAAATCTAACATAAAAAGGAAAACAATCTTGCAGGTTCTTTGATAGAAGTAGCGGTTTTGAATTCAACGGAAAATAATTACTAGATTATTCCTAATTCTGCATCAAAAGCATATGCCCATAACCTTTTATGAAAAAAAATAAAGTGCATACATTTGTCCACAAATGGCAGGAGTTCTTGTTTTGATACATTTGATGAAAAGAAGAATCAGATTTTTCAACTGAACTGCTAATCAGTGATCAGGGCCAATTAAAGAAATATTGGTAGATTCCAAATGTGATTGATTAGTGCATCTCCAACTTTAATTAAAAAAATCTAAACCAGTCAGTGGAATGAGCTCATTAATAAGATTGATACTGTATTTGAAAAAAAACAAAAAAACACTTTGCATATATCCATATGTTTCGGAGCTCAGTAGCAATTTTTTCATGCGATGGGGTAAACTCTCTTGCTATGGCAGATTGAAATGCATTTGCAGTTTAACATGAGTACACTGGTTTGAGCTGATCCGTTTGTTTGTGTCTTAGAACCTCTAAATGAAAATAATAGGATGGAAGACCTCCCCAGTGGTGGCTCAATTGTCTGCTGTAATTACACCATATAATCAGAATCAATTTTGAGGGGCGAGGCTCACAAAGCAGTCCTATCGGAGCAGTGGCTGCGACATCTCAGCCTTTGTCGCATTAGATGAAGATGAATCCTATTTCCTGCACACTGATGGACTGTATCGGGGCTCTATTGTGCAGTGTGATCACATGCATGTGTGCTTGTGTGCGTACAATGCAGGAGATAGAGTCCATCAAAGGGAGCCACCCCGGCTGTCGGCATCTATCTGCAGCTCTCACAATAAAAACACAGGAAGCAGAGACCACTTGACACAGACTAGTTTTTTGGCAGATTTGATCAGAGTGAAGCTGAAATTCCCTCTTATCTCTTAGGCGAAGCGTGTAAACTGTCAACCACCAAGCACAGTCAGCACGTGTGCAAGGGTTGACTGTACGTCACACATGGATGAGGCCCTTCCCGGAGCAATCTGAATCAAGATACCCCACCATCCTCCAGCAGGAAACTTAATGATCGATAAAGCTTTAACGAAGTTTCATTATCGACTCCGCATTCTGCTCCACTTATTAAGCCCTATAACTAATTTTATCAACAAGGCTGGTATCAAAAGACTATCAATAAAACATGAGAAGATTATGTATTTAATATGCTACATACCGCTCACATGATGTAGCAGTCATAAATAATTCAGGGTTATATGTTAGACAGAGGCCTGTGAATTGCTGAAGCAACACTTTTCGCAATGTTGAGGCTCGCCACAACAGTCTTCTGCCAAGTGACAAATTCACACAATTTGTCTGAGAATAGACTTTGAAGTTATGATGAATTGCGCACATCATGCTTGAGGCAGTGTAGACAAATTAAGACCCGTTGCTTCTTAAACAAGTGTTTCTCAATGATCTTCTCCTTCCCATCCTTATTTATGATGAGGTATGTCTCTTTAAGCGAAGTGTCTCAGCAAATCCATGTCTCAACCAAGCCAAGCTACTGAGTAAATAAGTGGCTGAGTGTCAGCAGCTGATGAGCGGTAATGATTTGTATGCAGTGCAGTGTTTGTCCCCCCTGAGGGTTTCATGCACACCTCACCATAGCTGGACCAGGAACCTGGGGGCCTCTCTCTAGCCCTGACTATAAGGTCCCCTGTGGGGGAGGGTTTTTTTCCCCCCAGGAAACAGACAGGAACATCCTATGAATGTTTAAATTTACAAGTTGCTTTTTGAGCCAGTCATCCCTATGTGTGCATGAGTATATCCCAGACAAATGATTTCAGCTGAGCAGATTAGCTTTAGAATAACTGTAAATAAACAGTCAATTTCAAATTCAATTCAATTCAAAGATACTTCATTGATCCCCGAGGGGAAATTAGAATTCCAGTACAACCCATCCAAACATACATCATGACACAAGAGAAGGGGGGGATGGATCACCGAGTCTTTGCTGCACACTCACAGGCGCTGCCTTTGCTAGATGAGAAAAGAGGCCACATTAGGAAAGTAGAGGGAAAAAAATCATATTTCACACTTTATCCTTAGCAGGATACAGTTTGAGATTGCAAAAAACCTCAGCACAAAGAAGCAACAAGTTTACAAAACAACATCATGCCGGGAACGGTGAAGGTGGTGTGAGGGGGTGCATATGTTTATCTTGAGCATGTGAGTGTGTGCAAGTGAGTGTGTGCAAGTAAGTCCATGAAGCACTGTCACAGAGGCCATTTTCCTTGATGGTACGATGGAAGATTCATCAACCGGCCACAAAGTTCTGAGCAGGTCCACAGATGTCCTCAGGGAAGGGAGGGGGCAGTGGGAGCAGAGCGTCATATTTACATGACTTCTAGGAGAAGTTGAAGATAGCCAGCCATCAAGGTCGTGCAGGGGAGCCAGATTCAGAAAAACAATAATTATTTGGGTTAGGCTGACTCTTAATTTTCCGTCAGCCTTGAGAGTCTCGCTGGTGCTTCTCAAAGGCGAATCCAAACAGCCAAATTCCTGGTCTTTCTGCCAGATCCAAGCGAACAACTTTCTCCAAGATTTATCCCATTTCACCCCTGAGTCCAGGAACCGCAACCCGCTTGCGATCCTGTGTAAGGATCACATCCAGTCTGCGATTCAGCTCACGTAACATCTCAGTCTGAGTGTTGATTGCTCTGAAGATCCCATCACACATGCCAGGCAGCCTTACAATGGCCAGAACAGCTGCTGACATTCTCCAAATTTCTCGATATGCCAGGTAACCGCTGACTCCAAAAAGCAGAAATCACGTTATCAAACATCCAATTATATACATATTTTCCACATCCTCGACTGACATTATCGACAGACACACAATCCTCCACTTCTGCCAGGAGTCCATTGTGTATCCGGAGAAAAATGTCCTGTCCGGGCAAGTGGGCTCTCCCGACCCGTCTTCTCATCGAGAAAATTTGATCAATTGCATTGAGAGACCAGCTGACCAAATCCATATTTTGGAAGAATGTGGAAGATGTGCAAAAAGAGGCTCCAAAACAAAGACAAGACACAGAGCTGAAGCAGGGCAGATATGGGAGTGGTGCGGGAGACAGAGAAAAAGCGTCCTCCTCCACCGAGAGCAGGAAAAAAGAGGTCTTGCGATTAATATGCTGGCAACCGGAATTTGACCATTTTCAGAAACTGGCTGGTTGGAAACTGACAAGAAAAAAAGCCACATCTAAGCACTTCCAGGTCATAGTCCAAAACCTCTTCTGGTAAGTCTTCTTCTGGCAGGAAGTATCAGTTAGGTGTTTAAAAATGAAGCTAAGAAGCAATTTAAAAGGAAAATTACTTTTTCAATGTTAACATGTTGGTTGTTCCTTCAGACAGCTTCAACAGCTGACTGGACTTCGATGGGTGATGGTTATTTTGCCATTTCTGTATTTCATACTTTTGCAATTATGGTCTTTTTATACCTGAAAAAGGAGCCAGCGTTAGCAGACAACAGGAAGGCTGGATGTGTTACAGAAAAATTATGCTGATTGATTCTTTCAACCACTTTCGGCCATGGAACATGCTGGATTAGGAAATGCTGACAGCCATTTGGAAATCTCAGTGTTGAGGTAAGAGTTTATATCCTCTAGGAAAACACAAGCAAACCACACTAATCCTCCTAAACCCTGTTTTACAGTAACTGCTCTCTCACACATGGTATGATGTCCATTAGCAAACGCTGGCTCGGGCCCCCTGATCCCCTCCTCTTAGACAGAATTCCAAAATTTCAAAGGGAAAACAAATTGGTCCACTGCAATATGTTAAAAAACAAGAAATATGCTGCTTTGGGTTTTAATCCTATTACACAGAATAAAACAATCGCGCTAATGAACCACCTGATCTAACACAAGATAAATACTAATCATAGAACACACAAAAACCCCACAGTAAGCACAAAAGCAGCAGCCCGACAATCCAGGAGAAAAACGAGCGATGGTTAGACAGCGATCTATCAAATCCAAACCACATTTTGGTTTGAAAATGTGTCTGTTCAGTGCAATCAGGTCCAACATAGACACTGCACATTAACTTAGCAGAGGGTTGGTAAAAGCATACTGATTGCTCTGAAAATAAATCTATGACATTGTTGCAAGGAGCAGAACAAAAACAGGTGGTGGCCAGAATACTCCCCATTTATTTTTATTATCAGAGAAGAAAATCCTGTCGTGTCAGTTCTTTACTGTACCGCTGGACGTCCCCATGAGCCTCTCAGTCCTTCAGCAGGCTCACAGATGTTCACTTAAAGAACATGAAATAGGCCGCTGTCATAACTACGGCGCAAACAGCAGTATAATTCTAGAAATTTCAATGGCGATAGGCTGACTTCAATAATGTTTTTATACTAGAAAAAAAAAGCATTTCACCTGCCCTGATCAAAAACAAAAAGTTTGGCATCCCCAATTTACAAGTTATGGACTCACATCGATCCCGTCCTTAAGCCAAAACATGAAGAGAAGAGCCCAAAAACTTTCAAAAGCCAGATTTCGTGCTGGGTCTGCTAGATTTGCTTTAGCCATACAATTCAACTTTGCTGTAGCTAATGTGAACATGGTGACTAGCAGCTTCCTAGCTTCCCAGTCAACTCAGCTAGATGGTCTGATGGTTTTCCAGAGAGGATACCAATACACAGAGCTGATACAGGCCCTTTCTCTGCCGAGCAACTGAACAAAATGACGTTTGATAGGATGAAAACTGGCTGCTCACAGATAAAAATGGAAATTCCAACATTTACTGAGCGATAGGTAAATTTTTTATAAATTAATTAAATAATAACTAAAATTTAGATATAAATACAAAATGTATTCGACCCTCAGAGAGAGAATGTTAAAGTTTTCAAAGAGAAATGATAGCTGGCTAAAATTCGTAGTGGTACGTCACAACTTTATAATAACCAGAAATCCAAAATCGGCTTAAATTTTCTGACCATTGCATCTCAAATAAATTAAAATTCAATATTACAATTACAACTAGAACTTTGTTAAATGTAGGATTTAGGACCTTTGGAAGTTGCTTAGTAACAGTTTACAACAAGAATGCAGGTAAAGACCGAACAACTGACTTCCTTCTCTGGCTTAAAAAAACATGTTAGCTCTGGGAAAGTAAAAACTATGGTTTTCATATTTAATAACCACTCCCAATGTGAGTGTTTCCCCCTAGGTTCTCTTGTCTGCTCCATCATGTCAGTATGTTGGGCTAAATTATTAATGTTGGCCTTGTAAGCTGAAAGTTAACCAGAAGGCAGGGCGGTGGCATGTACTGCGTAAGGCCACCTCAGTCCTTGTTTACATACTCGTAAGCGATCGTGATTGAGTGCTCACCTGCTAATCGGCCCTGGTCGTGTCAGCTGCATTGACATGGCCACTGTGGATTTTCCTGGTACACCCCGGGCGTTTAATATACACACACAAGCCATTTATATAAAACACAATGCAGGCGTAAATCCACCTGCTCTTTGCAGCCGACTGGATTGGAAATACCGAGGCAGCAAACACTGTGATTAAACGGAGTTCTGCAGGGGAGGAGCCAGATGTGCACATGGCGAGACCAGCTGTGCTCTACACTCGTTGGAATTGGATCACAACACAGAACACAATCATCACAGGGAGGTAACAGCTCCGCTCTCCGCTGCAGGTTTGTGTTGAGAAAAAATTAAACACATAAAAAAACCATCAAAGGGGTTGGTTTGGGAGGGAACTGAGAGCTGTTAGGTAATGTATCCCAATACACTGCTGTTAGAGGCCACACTTTTTCTAAAACGTGTGTTCTTGTCTACTAAATTTGTCATAAAAAGAGGCTACATCTTGTATTTTGAAACTTGCAGGACTGCTGAGGTAAAATTGAGGTCATTATAAGACGTCCGACACGTATATATCAGTGCTGATATTTTAAAGAGGCATCAATGAGCTGAGACAAGATTTACACATTTCTTCTCTGTGCAGACGAGAGCTCCACACCGCACACAAAGAAATAAGTGAGTGTCAGAGCTTTAGAACAGGAGGATTTTAATGGCTTCATTTGACTCCTGACAGGACTCTGGACTGACTCCAGTTCCACCTTTGATGGGTGGTGGGTGTCCAATGGGCTCCTTTGTTCTAGCGCTCAGGCTCTGACACGTTTGAAAAAAGTGAAACTATGAAAGTAATTTAGGAAAGCGCTGTGTGAATGTGTGTGTGTTTTGCAAGTATTATTGCAAGTATTATTAAATGGGCGGGGTGCGAGCAGGGGGGACTACTACTTTTATCCGTTTGATTTCTTGTCATGAGCTCAGACGGCACAAAGGGGTAATGAAAGACGCTTTCTGAGGGGGGATTATGGTAACGGTGACCAAAAGGAAGCAAAGCCTTTCTTTATCCATCTCCATCCAAACTAGTGCAAAATAACCTAAATGTTGCACAAAATAAGAAAACAAGCATGATCAAAATGCTTGTTTTTAAGCATCCCCCTCTGCCTGACTTCCACACACCACATATTCCATCATATGAACCTGTTTGCCTCTGGGACTGAAATAATTAGCTCTGATGCTCTATTTATTTTAGGGACTAGCCAAAGCACTGGCAAGTGTGCATCATCATAGCCTCATACTGTACATGAAAGGCCGGAATGAATGATGAATCCATCCATTAGTGCTGAGCTCCTGGAGTGTTACGAGGGGCCAGGGCTCAGCTCTGTCCTTTCTTTTCATGCTTGTATTTTTGTGGGGTGGGGGGCGTCGGGTGAAGGAGAGGCTGTCTCGTCGGAAGGCGGGGGTGATAATTGGTCCTGGCTCCTTTGATGTGCAGACAATCTGCTGTAATCATATTAAAGGGGACCAGATTTGGCCATCGAGGGCCATAAAGCAATAGCTAGGATACAGGCAATACTTGTTGGCTTCAGTCAGAAGAAGCAACAAAACGTTCAGTTGGCTGTTATTAGGAAAATTAACCTCTCTCTAAGCTCCTGGTGTGCTTCAATGTCTGTAAGACCGCAGGTGTCCCTTTCTGTCATGAAATATATTATTTCAGATGGGAAACACTTTTAAAAGGCTGAAACAAGCTCTCAGAGGCGTGCAGCTTGTCATAACAGTAAGAGGACAAAGAACCAAGACAAGAGTCCAGGACCATGTGTCCGAACCTCGGGGGTCCAGCCAATGATCTCACTGTCCTTAGAGGCCAATATGGTGCTTCCTGTCCACACCCCAGAGCTAGGCACTGGGCCCAATAGAGGATGTGTTGGTGACATATGGCAGTTGTGTTTTCCTTTACAGCATTGTATGGATTTCTTGCATGACTGTTTCCTGTAAAATTTTATGAAAAAATTGAATGATAGAGATGCACCGATCAGAATTTTGTGGCAGATTACTGATCTCTGCAGTAGAGATCTTGTGTCAGACCTGCAAATATGATTGTGTTTCTCTTTAATATCGATATAACTAATAAAGTACATTACTGAACAATCATTAAAAGAAATGCCACCCCACGCCATTACTGACCCACTGCCAAACCGGTCATGCTGAAGGATGTTGCAGGCAACAGATCACTCTCCATGGTGTCTCCAGACTCTGTCACATGTGCTCAGTGTGAACCTGCTTTCATCTGTGAAGAGCACAGGGTGCCAGTGGCAAATTTGCCAACCCTGGTGTTCTCTGGCAAATGTCCTGCACGCTTGGCATCCTCCCCATTTGTGGACGTCGGGCCCTCATACCATCCTCATGGAGTCAGTTTCTAACCGTTTGTGCAGACACATGCACATTTGTGGCCTGCTGGAGGTCATTTTGCAGGACTCTGGCAGTGCTCCTCCTGTTCCTCCTTCCACAAAGGCGGAGGTAGTGGTCCTGCTGCTGGGTTGTTGCCCTCCTACAGCCTCCTCCACTTCTCCTGGTGTACTGGCCTGTCTCCTGGTAGCACCTCCAGGCTCTGGACACTACGCTGACAGACACAGCAAACCTTCTTGCCACAGCTTGCATTGATGTGCCATCCTGGAGGAGCGGCACTACCTGAGCCACTTGTGTGGGTTGTAGAGTCCGTCTCATGCTACCACGAGTGTGAAAGCACCACCAACATTCAAAAGTGACCAAAACATCAGCCAGAAAGCATAGGTACTGAGAAGTGGTCTGTGGTCCCCACCTGCAGAACCACTCCTTTATTGAGTGTGTCATGCTAATCGCCAAAGATTTCCCCCTGTTGTCTATTCCATTTGCACAACAGCAGTGAAATTGATTGTCAATCAGTGTTGCTTCCTAAGTGGACAGTTTGATTTCACAGAGGTTTGATTTACTTGGAGTTATATTGTGTTGTTTAAGTGTTCCCTTTATTGTTTTGAGCAGAGTACATGCAGCTATTTGAAAGGAGTTGGAGGAGCTGTAAAATAAGGTTTGCCATCTTATATTAGCAATTAGCTAGGTTGGCATTAACTGTAGTTTTGGTGTGTATTTTCTAAAGAATGTAGTTCCTTACAAACTATGGGAAATTTCAAAAAGCTACCACCATTTCCCAATCCAGTATGTTCAATGACAGGCTGAGGTCAAAAGCTCAATAGGATATCAATTTGACCTTCCTTTTATCTGTTGAAGGTTTTGCTCTCTCTCATTCTCCCGCAGCTTAATGCACCACAGACATGTCTCAACATATTGTAGAAAATACATTTTCATTACATTATTCAAGTTTCCTACAACTTTTGGGCTGCTCCCCGACTTCATTTTTAATCACATCACCAGTACTGAAAACAGCTAATTAAAATCTGTTTCCCTCAGTAACAGAGTTCAAACAGAAGAGTATAATTGACAGTGCAACCCAGTAAAAAGTAGATGTTAAATTTTGACTGGCAAGTCACCGATCAGGCTGATCAAGCTGGAAATTGTGCCAAGTCACCTGCCAGTTTCTCAGTGCATCTCTATTAGGTGTTTGCTCAGTTTTCTGAGAGCCAACAATTTATAAATATGCCTCATCAGCTCATGAGGGGTACAAACATCTTAAGTGACGTGAATGAAGTAGTTAGCAAACATGTCATGCAAATCAGTTTGGACACCTGGTAGGGATTTAGACATCTCTGCTTTATCAGCTGAACTTGTAAAACAATAAAATTTGGCTAAAAGCAGTTTGTGCTCGTCTCTGTAAAACCGTGCCACAGAAGATGAAGCTTTAATTTCCTCCAGTGAGTAAAACATGCAAATCACAGCTTATGTCCCAACACACACCAGATCAAGCAGACAGTGCATTCAGTAAAAAAAGAAGATAACCACACACATTCCACATACTGTCTTAGAAAATTCAAATAAAATCCTTTTTTTTTACCATGTTCTTTCCTCTGGGATACACTCAAACAGAGAACACAACTTCCAGAAATACAGACTTCTTGTTATGTTTCTGCCAGCTGCATTACCCATTCCATAAACATTTATGGATATATATATATCTATATTGTTTGAAAAACTATTTTTGGGTTATATTGTTGTTATTACTGCCTTAAACCCATAAAGTAATTAAAAAAAGGTGTTACTTAGCGGAAGTCAGGTTTTCCTCTCAGGAAAACCTGAGCCACTAAATGTCTGATGGTTCCAGTATTTAAGCACGACTGTTCTCTGTATTTTTTTTTTTCCCATGCTGCATTTATCACATTATCTTTATAATGGGGTTCTGGATTGATGGTGGTGTATAATTATGAGATTTAAATCAACTTGGGGCAGCATTTTAATTTCATGAGAATCAGCTCTAATCCACATGGGCCTGGCTAGCCTCTTTTAAAATCATGATCCCCGATGTAATCGGACAATCACACAGGGCTCGTTTGGAAGTTTGCACAACTGTGTGTGCATTTGAATGTGGAGCTCAAAGGAAGAGGACTGTGTGTGTGTGTGGGGGGGGGGTAGCGGTGCTCTCGCATTGTTGTAGAAATCAAATAGCGTTGCCATAGCAACCCCCTGGCAGCGGCAGCCTCTTTGCAGTAACCAGAGAGTGAAGACCCCCAGGGACCCCCTACACTCCCTCCCCTCACCCCTCTAGCCTCCGGCACGTTTGTAGAGAGGTAGCACAGCTCCAACTGGAGGTGTCTTTAGAACACACATGCATAGGCCAGCAATGGTCCCTCTGTCCATTTATAAACTGTCGTTAGAGCCTCAGATTTGATTTTCATCAGTTTGCTTTCAAACATCAGGGTCCAACACAACGAGCCAAAACAAGAGCTGGAGCCTGTTGATAGTCATTTGGAGAGCTACAGGATGGAGGGTGGGAGATGACGGATGAGGAGGAGAAGCCATACTCTGCCTGTTTGAGAGCAAAAAAACTGGCTCCGTTTTTGTGTGTGTGTGTGTGTGTACCTTCAGTCAGTCAGTCACTCACTCACACACTACAACACCAACCCCCACCTCAGCCTAACACAGGTGGGTATTGTCTGCAGCGTGGGGAGCTCCTGGCAGCCAGCCAGCTGGGCTCAGTCACTGGGCTAGTCCTGTTTCAGTCGACTGGCTCCGCAGGTCCACTATGCCAAACTAAATCCTCAGCCCAGAAGCAGCTTTTAACCATTTACTCTCCATCTGGGCTCAAATTGCAACATTTCTGTCCTGGTCAGAGGTAGAAAAGAGGAACCCAGGATGTAAAAAAATGGTTTCTGCTGGGAATGTCTAAATGTAAAAACTGAATAATAGAGTTCTTTTGGAAAAGACACACATTCACTTGTTTAGTGGCATTTTAACTGAATATTTAAAACATTTTCAAGAAAATAATATGCTGGTTTACTGATTCCTCAAATGGGTCACAAGGAATTGTTTGATTTGGAGCAGAGTTTAATGCTTTCATAGCCCTTTTAACCATTAGAGACTTCTATTTTGTCGATTCCACAAGGCATGGGCCAGTATGTGATTCTCAGTACAGAGGCCTTGTGTAAAAATGTCTCAGTATCACAGTATTTGCAAGAGGGAGCAGCACTACTTTACTCTGATTCTTCCCACCAGAGAAAACTCAGATTACTTTGGCACTTTCTCAAGCATCTCATCAAGAGGACTTCAAATCAGGCGTGCACCGATTGATCGGCCCCGATTTCCTTAATTTTGGGTGACTGGCCGATACTTTCATTTGAAACCGGTCTTATCCACTGACCTTATCTACCTCCACAAAGGCCTGAAAATCACCCACTGTCCCTTTTGCTCTGCTGTGAGAGAGGACTGACTTGCAGACCTGCCCACCAGGTCACATTTGCATATGCATGGTTCACAACTGTTGACAACATTGGAAATGATTGGAACATTGAAGGTGTGTTGTGACCTTATGACATCTGACAGTGTCAGTTCTGAAGAAAATTAGTATCGGCCAAAATCGTAATCGGCAGGCTACGCTTTTTAAGGATCGTGAATCAGTGATCTACCAGAAAATTGCAATGGGTGCACCCCTACCTCAAACCATAAAAACCGTATGAAAGATAATTTGTTAAATGGACTGTAGTTATATAGTGCTTTTCTAGTCATACTAACCACTTAAAGCAGTTTCAACAGCAGCCACATTCACCCCGTCGAAATCGTTCATACACTGATAAGCAGATCTGAAGGCAACTTGAGGATAAAGGCTTTGCTCGGGGGGACACTGACATGTAGCAGGGGAGGAACTGAATCCACAACTTTCCATTTGCTAGAGGTCTACACTTTCCACTGAGTCATAGTTGCCTTTTAAATGTTGGTATGCTGGTAATGGGGCCATGTGTACTATCCACACAAAAGGAACAGCTTTTTAAGGGCTGCTGCACATGAGTAGTTAAAACAACAGAACTGTATTTGGCTCAGATGACGTGAGGGTATCTTAATTAGTTACAAGCATATCAATCTGACTCTAGTTACTTAAAAGAAAAATCTAAATAATTTTGTGGAATTAAGCTTTGAAAAAAGACTTTAGTTCACTGAGTCAGTAAGCCTTTTCACAACAGGGTTGCGTGTCTCCACTTTACATATATAGTCATGAACTTTGCCTAGCTGTGGATCAACTTCAAGCACCTATTCCAAACCCTAACCCATGTACGGATGGATGGATGGATGGATAGATGGATACAATCTTTAGACAACCGAATATAGGGTATAATCTGGAAATGTAAATATCTTTCACAGCCTACTTCAGAATCAGAATCAGAATCAGCTTTATTGCCAAATTCGTGCATACAAACAAGGAATTTGACTCCGGTACACTTTGCTCTTTTGTTCTGTTTTTGCATTACACAATATACAGGTCCTTCTAAAAATATTAGCATATTGCGATAAAGTTCATTATTTTCCATAATGTCATGATGAAAATTTAACATTCATATATTTTAAATTCATTGCACACTAACTGAAATATTTCAGGTCTTTTATTGTCTTAATACGGATGATTTTGGCATACAGCTCATGAAAACCCAAAATTCCTATCTCACAAAATTAGCATATCATTAAAAGGGTCTCTAAACGAGTTATGAACCTAATCATCTGAATCAACGAGTTAACTCTAAACACCTGCAGAAGATTCCTGAGGCCTTTAAAACTCCCAGCCTGGTTCACTCAAAACCCCAATCATGGGTAAGACTGCCAACCTGACTGCTGTCCAGAAGTGTTCCCAGAGTGCTGTATCAAGGCACCTCAGTGGGAAGTCTGTGGGAAGGAAAAAGTGTGGCAGAAAACGCTGCACAACGAGAAGAGGTGACCGGACCCTGAGGAAGATTGTGGAGAAGGGCCGATTCCAAACCTTGGGGGACCTGCGGAAGCAGTGGACTGAGTCTGGAGTAGAAACATCCAGAGCCACCGTGCACAGGCGTGTGCAGGAAATGGGCTACAGGTGCCGCATTCCCCAGGTCAAGCCACTTTTGAACCAGAAACAGCGGCAGAAGCGCCTGACCTGGGCTACAGAGAAGCAGCACTGGACTGTTGCTCAGTGGTCCAAAGTACTTTTTTTCGGATGAAAGCAAATTCTGCATGTCATTCGGAAATCAAGGTGCCAGAGTCTGGAGGAAGACTGGGGAGAAGGAAATGCCAAATGCCAGAAGTCCAGTGTCAAGTACCCACAGTCAGTGATGGTCTGGGGTGCCGTGTCAGCTGCTGGTGTTGGTCCACTGTGTTTTATCAAGGGCAGGGTCAATGCAGCTAGCTATCAGGAGATTTTGGAGCACTTCATGCTTCTATCTGCTGAAAAGCTTTATGGAGATGAAGATTTCATTTTTCAGCACGACCTGGCACCTGCTCACAGTGCCAAAATCACTGGTAAATGGTTTACTGACCATGGTATCACTGTGCTCAATTGGCCTGCCAACTCTCCTGACCTGAACCCCATAGAGAATCTGTGGGATATTGTGAAGAGAACGTTGAGAGACTCAAGACCCAACACTCTGGATGAGCTAAAGCCCGCTATCGAAGCATCCTGGGCCTCCATAAGACCTCAGCAGTGCCACAGGCTGATTGCCTCCATGCCACGCCGCATTGAAGCAGTCATTTCTGCCAAAGGATTCCCGACCAAGTATTGAGTGCATAACTGTACATGATTATTTGAAGGTTGACGTTTTTTGTATTAAAAACACTTTTATTTTATTGGTCGGATGAAATATGCTAATTTTGTGAGATAGGAATTTTGGGTTTTCATGAGCTGTATGCCAAAATCATCTGTATTAAGACAATAAAAGACCTGAAATATTTCAGTTAGTGTGCAATGAATCTAAAATATATGAATGTTACATTTTCATCATGACATTATGGAAAATAATGAACTTTATCACAATATGCTAATATTTTGAGAACGACCTATACAAATTTACAATTTACAATGTACAATATACAGGGGTTGGACAATGAAACTGAAACACCTGGTTTTAGACCACAATAATTTATTAGTATGGTGTAGGGCCTCCTTTTGCAGCCAATACAGCGTCAATTCGTCTTGGGAATGACATATACAAGTCCTGCACAGTGGTCAGAGGGATTTTAAGCCATTCTTCTTGCAGGATAGTGGCCAGGTCACTACGTGATACTGGTGGAGGAAAACATTTCCTGACTCGCTCCTCCAAAACACCCCAAAGTGGCTCAATAATATTTAGATCTGGTGACTGTGCAGGCCATGGGAGATGTTCAACTTCACTTTCATGTTCATCAAACCAATCTTTCACCAGTCTTGCTGTGTGAATTGGTGCATTGTCATCCTGATACACGGCACCGCCTTCAGGATACAATGTTTGAACCATTGGATGCACATGGTCCTCAAGAATGGTTCGGTAGTCCTTGGCAGTGACGCGCCCATCTAGCACAAGTATTAGGCCAAGGGAATGCCATAATATGGCAGCCCAAACCATCACTGATCCACCCCCATGCTTCACTCTGGGCATGCAACAGTCTGGGTGGTACACTTCTTTGGGGCTTCTCCACACCGTAACTCTTACGGATGTGGGGAAAACAGTAAAGGTGGACTCATCAGAGAACAATACATGTTTCACATTGTCCACAGCCCAAGATTTGTGCTCCTTGCACCATTGAAACTGACGTTTGGCATTGGCATGAGTGACCAAAGGTTTGGCTATAGCAGCCCGGCCGTGTATATTGACCCTGTGGAGCTCCCGATGGACAGTTCTGCTGGAAACAGGAGAGTTGAGGTGCACATTTAATTCTGCTGCGATTTGGGCAGCCGTGGTTTTATGTTTTTTGGATACAATCCGGGTTAGCACCCGAATATCCCTTTCAGACAGCTTCCTCTTGCGTCCACAGTTAATCCTGTTGGATGTGGTTCGTCCTTCTTGGTTGTATGCTGACATTACCCTGGATACCGTGGCTCTTGATACATCACAAAGACTTGCTGTCTTGGTCACAGATACGCCAGCAAGACGTGCACCAACAATTTGTCCTATTTTGAACTCTGGTATGTCACCCATGATGTTGTGTGCATTTCAATATTTTGAGCAAAACTGTGCTCTTACCCTGCTAATTGAACCTTCACACTCTGCTCTTACTGGTGCAATGTGCAATCAATGAAGACTGGCTACCAGGCTGGTCCAATTTAGCCATGAACCCTCCCACACTAAAATGACAGGTGTTTCAGTTTCATTGTCCAACCCCTGTACAATGTACAATGCAATATTCTGCATTACAGAATATACAAATTTACAATGTACAATATACACATATCTAATAGAAAAGGTGTATTTGCAACATCTGTATGCTGTTGTTCTGTACTCTATTGAATGTTCATCAGAGAAACAGCCCGGGGGAAGAAACTGTCTTTGTGGCGGCTGGTTTTAGTAAACAGTGCTCTGTAGCGGCGGCCTGAAGGTAAAACTCTAAACAGTTTATGTGCAGGGTGTGTGGGGTCTGCAGAGATTTTGGCAGCTCTTTTCCTGACCCTAGACCTGTATAAGTCCTGGATGGAGGGAAGGTCAGCGCTGATTATTCTCTCTGCAGTCCTGATTATTCGTTGCAGTCTGGACCTGTCCTGTTTTGTGGATGAGCCAAACCACACTGAGATGGATGAAGACAGGACAGACTGAATGATGGCAGTGTAGAAGATGACCAACAGCTCCTGTGGAAGGTTGAACTTCTTGAGTTGCCTCAGGAAGTACAGTCTCTGCCGGGCCTTCTTTCGAACAGTGTCTATGTGTGAAGACCATCTCAGGTCCTCAGAGATGGTGGTTCCTAAGAATCTGAAGTGGTCCACGGCCGATACAGTGTTGTTGAGGATGGTGAGGGGGTTGTATGGGGGTGGTGTTCTCCGAAGGTCCACCACCATTTCCACAGTCTTGAGTTGGTTCAGTTCAAGGTAGTTCTGACCGCACCAGTGTACCAGCCGACCACCTGCTGTCTGTATGCAGACTCATCACCGTCCGTACTTATTCGGACATGGAAAAATTTTCAATTAAATCCGTACTTTTCCAGATTGTCTAGGAATCCTGTGTGTTAAGCTGATTGGTTGTTTTTAATTGTGAGTTTGAACATAATTGTCTGTTAGCTCTGATGGGGATTTTAATAAGGAAAATATCTGACAATATCAGAATTATAAAATTGGAGTTGAACAGCAAGTCAGAACAGTTCAGGGAAATATAAATGGTCATCAAAGGACCAAATTATTGATTTGTTTCTGAACCCAAAGACCTAAAAGCTGTAGCTCAGGAGCCTCAAGGCTTTTTTTTAGAGAGAGGTTATTGATGGAGACATTGATTACCTGTCAAATTTAAACATAAAAGGCAGCCAGGCCATCATTGCAAATCAATCAACAGGGCTCAATCTCTGCCTATAATGCGTAATGGTATGTGACCACAATAGCGATGATACAAGTCGTTACATCAGGGTTCAAGTCGCCCAGGGGTGAAGCTGCTATTGGTGGAGAAACCATGATTCTTTCCATAAACATCACAGCTGATGTTTTATTTCTACAAAGGTCCTATGCACTGATAGTAAAGAACAGTGTGAAAAGGAGATGTAATCCCCGAGCATTTCCACCTAAAAAAAATAAAGGAAGAGAATGAGGAGGAGATTTTGTTTCAGAACTTTAATTACAGGTTTCTTGTCAGAAAGATCTCTCTCCGAGAGCCATAAATGTAAGGGAGGTCGTTAGAATAGAGCCTGCGTACTTTTTCCCACTCACAAAGTGTCTTTCACTTTTCACCTCACAAACAAGTCAAAGCATGTAAGTAAGCCACAGACATACATAATGATTTGAGACATTTCTCACACGCAAAGATTGCAGGTAACAAGAGGTGCAAACAAAACACCACTGCAAAACAGAAGAGGGCTAAGGACGCTTCAGCAGCTAACAAAAATACATTCAAGATGGTCTATTATCTCCCCAAGCATGTCAACAAACCCTCCCTCACTGGTCACTTTGTTAGATACATTTGCTAGTACTGGGCTGAACCCAGAATTGACTTAACTCTTTGTACCATGGGTTGACCAAGGTATCAGTAACATTGCTCAGAGATGTTTCTACATATTGACATCATGCAGTTGCTGCAGATTGGTCGGCTGCAGGTCCCAAAGTTGGATTGAGATCTGCTGACAGTGGAGACTGCTGGAATACACTGGACTACTTGTGATGTTCAAAAAACCAGTTTAAGATTATTTGAGCTTTTTTACATGGTGCATTATCCTGCTGGAAATAACCATCAGAAGATGGGTACAATGTGGTCTTAAAGGGATGGAGACGGTCAGCATCCATGAACCATGCTCTGTTAGCACTAAGGGGCCCAAGTTGGGCTAACAAAGAATCCCACACCACTGCACCACCACCAACCTGAACTGCTGACACAACTCAGGATCAATCCATGCTCTCAAGTTGTTTGCACTGAATTTTGACCCTTCTATCTGAATGCTAAAGGTATATCAAGACTAATCGGACAAGGCAACATTTTTCCAATCTGTTATTGCCCAATTTTGGTGAGCATATGGAAAACATAGACTTGGTTTCTTGACACAAGAGGCACCTAGTGTGGTCTTCTGCTGCTGTAGCCCGTTTGCTTCAGGGTTCAATGTGTAGTGGGTTTAGAGATGGTATTCTGTATACCTGAGTGGTAGAGAGAGCCTCTGTTGCCCTTCTATCGTCTTCTATCTGCTACATTATCAACAAGACTGGACACTTGCTCTTTTTTGGCCCTTCAACCTGAGAGATGATTGTTTGAAAAACCCCCAGCAGATCAGCAGTTTATGAAATACTCACACTAGCCCGCCTGGCACCAACAACTTTGCCATATTCAAAGTCACTAAAATCCCCTTTCTTCTCCATACTGATGCAGTTTGGATAGGTTGCTGGCAAGTGACTGATCTACACCTCCCATTACATACTGTTGAGCTCCATAAAAATTCAAACCTGCCCCCTGACTCCACTCTCCAATAGGGACAAATGACCAAACTCCTGTGCAACGTTTGCCCCTTGGGACCCTCTAAAGTCTAAGGCTCGAAAATGAATAACAATCCACCTTCCGCTGCAGTTTTATGACTCCATGATTTATGACTGCACAATAGAACCACGCTGAAGTGTTGAATTTTCAATTACCTTAGAGATATAAGAGTAATCTGACAATCTTCCCCCCGCTACATGTAGCCGGTGACATCTTCCGTGCATGAATTTGACTGATATCAAGGTCAATATGGAAAGGCAGCTTTAATGGTAAAAGAGGACATAAATTTTATAAAGTCCACCGCTAAGACAGGAAATGAATTCAAAAAAGGACCAACCTAATGTAGGAACATTGCTTTTGAAATAGTTTAGGGTGGTGACAAAATATTCACGCTTTAAGATATAGGTTAACTGGGATAATATTACAGCACACAAAATTAAAAAACAAAAATTAGCAGGGCTTCTGTGCTTACATTACGGAGAGACTAAATTATAAAAAGCTATTCGGTGGTTCATATGTAAAAGGGTGACACATGTCTGCCGAGCTAGTAGGCATTTCGGAGCCCTTGCTGAGATTCTGGTAGGAACAGCATGCCATGGCCCATCCTCATGAAGGCACTGTCTGGTGCTGCAACTGATCCCAAAGCATTGCACTGGCAGTTTCTGTGCATGCCGCATGATGGGTGACACTGACAGCCAAAGGCCCTGTCGAACCATTTACAGACACTGTCTGGGAGATTAAACGAAGCTAACCTGCTAGCAATGATAGCCAAGACTGAAATGTCAGCATTTGAACCCAGAGTCTGATGGGAGTTTTTGGTGAAAACAAGCTCTAAATGTAAAACTAAGGCTGGAGATTCCTGATTTTCCATGTACATCCCATCTATTGGTATGTTGATTTATGGTCTGCCTTAACTTGAAGATTTACTACCTTTTCAAATCCCCTACTGTCAGTTTCTTCCTGTGAAGAAGTCCGGCGCTTAATCTCAATGAGAGGCCAAAGTGCCCTGAACTGCAGTACCACTGGTGACTATCAGGTTAAAGGCCACATAATCTCCTTTACTTAAACATAGTTCTGTACAAAAAAGATTTGAATAGTAGTGATGGACTATCTAATCAAAACCGGGCTAATATTTCCTCAAAGAGCTCCGACCGGTTGTTGGCAGGTCAAATACAAAATTCCTGATTCTTTTGGTCCACATTTATGCATCAAATAGCGTGCACTTTGATGCCTTTTGTTTTGAGTACAGCACAAATCAGAAAAATGGAAGCAACACAGCTTTAGATGCATAAATGGTCATAATCTTGTTATTCCTTTTTTCTGTTGACTCAAAACTATTAGATCTGTTAAAGAACATGTAAGCACTTTATGATCAATGTATGCTAATTTGACCTTTTGATTCAAGAAATGTAGGCAAAAAAGCTTGTATTTGTAACAGTCCTTAGAAAGAAAGTCAGTAATCTGCAGGTCAAACCCTACAAATCTGTATCAACCAATGAAAGTCTGATCGGTGCATCTCCATTGTTTGAGCAATAAAACCCAACAGAAAAATGTAGCTTTGCATTCAAATAATAGAACTCTTTTATTAAAAGAAGAAAGCAAACCAGTTACAGAGCTGATATTCTGAACTGCCTTTATCATCTTTCACTGGAATTTACAGCAGTGCCATAAATATGTGTATTTCCTGGATGGAAAATATGTCTTTCCCTGGCTCAAAGAAATAAAACTACATTTATGCAAATTACTTTGTCTATGTTGTAGTCAAATCACCCACAATCAGAATTGGCAGGTCAGACCTCAAAGAAAATCAGAAATTGGTTTCTGCCCGTCAAAGCAAGATCGGTGCATCTCTTTCAGTTTGTTCGGTTTTGTCTTGATTAGGGTGCTTGATGCCATGTAAGCCTCAAAACTGCAATTCGTTAATTCTTTCTTTTACCACTTCAGTCCACTTTAGATCTTAGTCACTTTTGGCTTCAAAACCTCAAAATGGAGACAGAGAAGTACTTAATTTGAGGTATTAAATTGGCAATTGGGTCAAAACCACTAAGGCTATACTTTTGTTACAAATCTATGACCAAAACAGCACAGAAAATGGCTAAGATCTCACTTAGAAGAACCTGATAGATTACACATGCTGTTTTTTTTTTTTGTCAAAACTTTCAACAATTTCTGTCGTCCTTTGAACAACCTGGTGCATTCTCAGACAAAAGCTAGCACATTCTACTGCTGTCTGGTGCTGAGGATTCAGAGCGCCATGCTGCATCTTATTTTTCCTCCAGTACACTGGGGCGGGATCCCATTTTGGCATGACACCTTTGACACACCATGTTGCTCCCTGCCGTGAAATCTGCTTGTCTGCCCGGTTTAACTAAGAATGCCCAACCATGCAAACACATGTGTCACGTCCCTTCCCCCTGCATCCTCTCCTGGGGTCTCTCAATTCCCTGTGCATGATTATTTGCATCTCATTACCCGGGGGGTATAACAAACAGTGTGTGTGTGGCGTGCAAGCCTAATTTCAGTGTCCAAAAGTATCATGTCTGAGAGCAAACTGTGTTGCCGCCTGCGTGCTGTCGTCTCTACCTGTGTCGGTGAGGGCCGAGGCACCTGCTGCGCTGCTGATTGCAATTGCCAACCGCAGCTCAGCAGGACCTAATCAGGATGGTGGCCTTTCTTAGCTTTTTCCATCATCTTTTAAAGATGTATCTTTTCACCTGGGAGAGTACTGTGTTTTTCCACAGCTGGAACAATCTCTTTGACAACACCACGTCCGACTGCGAGGCTGCACCATGCATTCAAACACAGGTGTTATGGACACGTCATACAAAAATGAAACTTGCAAAATAAAATACAAGCATATGTTCATGTCTCCACATAGATGACAGAATTGGCAACAGTGTCACCTTGTGAAAACATTAAACATCCAAGCTGATCTTAAGTTTAATCAAGAAAGTGGTGTTGGACTTCAAAGGATGAGACAATTAAGGTGGAGGAAGAGGTTAGAAGAGGACAGATGTTTAGGTAAAAATGCCATGTACGATACCTATTTTCCAAAGTCAGTTTTTAGAGATGCATCGATCAGAGGTTTGGTTCTAAAATCTAAAAACCCTAAAATCTGATCTCACTGTCCTTTGAGGCCAGTACGGCACTAACTGTCCACACCATAGCTAGTAGAGGATGTGCAAGCGGCATATGGCAGTGTTGTTTTATTTTAAAGTAGGGTCTGGATTTCTTGCAAGATTTTCACTATGAATATCTTTAAAATTAATAAATGTTATAGATGAACCAATCCAAATATTTTGAATAAATTTTTATATAGCTTTGGAACGCTGGTGCAGATTTTAGCTGACTCCAATTTCTTTTTAAGAACTATAAAAAGATATAAGAACAGCACTGAAAATATTGTGTTTAGACTTCCTGGCAAAATTGATCATCAGGCTTTGGGCTACACAACTAAAAATTTGGCTGTGAGCTTGACCGTGTCTCTCCCCTCCAAGATGGGTGTTTGCTCCGCTGCGACTTTCACACTGCAGACTGGGCCTCCTCCCCTATCCTTGGACAACAAACCAAAAACATACCTGTTCCATAACAGACTCACTGAACACTCAAAGGGACAAAACAGAGAAACATTGCTGTACTATGTACAGCCACAGACAAGCCTTGACAAGTCACTCTTGTAAATAGGTTCTTACACCATTTGTTGCTTCCTCTGACTTAAGTTTAAACACCGATAATGCAAATAGCCAACCGATTTATCTTTCCTCATTAGAGACGTCCACACCAAAAAGTGGTACTGTGTCATGAGTGCTTGGTATGGAGCATTCACTAATCAAAAAAGTACAGAGTCTTCGATTTTCGACTGGCTGATTACGAGTCAGGACTGATCAACCCAAAAATCACCACCTAATTTCTTGGCATACCCCTCCAAGTTTTAGTATAGCATGGCAGGAACTAAGCTTTTGAACGCAACGATGGAGTGAGCCATCCTGGAATTGGTTTGCTGGATGCCGGCTGAATGAGAAAAACACAGCGGCTTGTGTAAGGGGGGGGTTGTAATCCGCCCCTTCACACAAATAGCACTGCCCCTCTGGCTTCCAGGGCTTTTCTTTTGTTGACAGGGGCCACAGTGTCGCTCAATATTCGACCCGACAAGCACAGCAAATCACCGCAACAAAGCTGAGCGTCAAAAGGAAGAGGGTTTGTTTGCTTATTGAGCTGCAGCAAGAAAGACGGGGAATCTGAGAGCGGGAATGAGAGGAGGAAGTGAATGCAGCAGGAGCTGATACTAAGAGTATCCAAATGGAATGAATGCAGTCACTGACAAACAAACAAAGAACAAAGAGGATTTGGATTTGCAGGACTGCAGGGTGGGGTGCTCTGCAGCTCTAGAGGATAGTCTGAGATGCAGACAATCTACAAATCTCCATGTTGAGGTGTGGATGATCTGAGGAGGAGCTGTGTGTGGAGGCGGCAGTTCCTGGAGAGCCTTTTCTAGTACCAAGGGAGACGCCTCACTTACTGTTTGTACAAGCTGTCTGTGTATGAGTGGGCGTACATGTGCCTAAGAACAGAGCCCATGGATTTTTTTTGTCACTGTGTGGCTGGAAGCTGTAGAATTTCTTTAATGTGAAGTGAAAACTACTATCTTTTCAAACATGCTTCCATCCTCGCCTGAAAGGAGAGGGAAAACAGTAAAACTGCAGAAAGGAAGAGCCTTCTCGGCAGCGCTGTCACTTTTGTGAAGTTTCTTTTCCTCCAAGCATCACACACAGCTGTCAGTTCAAGCCCCTGAGGGAATGAGGGGCCAGGTGAAGCCCAAAGGGGCCCTTCTAAACTCCCAGCAAAGAGGCTAATTACTTTACAAGGGTGTCAAGCCATCCGAACGCCTCTGATAGGGCCATTATGGCCTCCCACAGTCATAATTATCTTCTGATTACAATAATTTTGATGAAATAGCACCAAGATCGGAATCAATAAAATCAGTGACGTAATCACTGAAGAGCTGGCTGGATCCTGCTGCTCTTAAAGGCCTCACTGTTACAGCTCCCCCTTCCACAGTCAATTAACCGCATTCATTAACCAGCCAGTGCATCTCGTTCAGAATCAATTTGGCCCTCATCTCCCTCTCTGCCCGTTTCAAGCCAAATAAAACCAGCACGCACAAAAAAAAGGAAGAGGTGACACTAATCACTCGCAAATAAATTGCATACATTAGGTTGCATATTTCATGATCTGTGTAAATCAGTACAGCTTTCTATTTCCTGGGTGGCTAAAACTGCTTTTCATTTCCAAATCCCCTTGCCCCCCAACCCCATACCCCCACCAAACTAAAGCAGCTCTATGACTGACACATTAGTTTTTGATTTTGCTGCATATGTATATACAGGAAACTCAGAGGGAGGAAATTCAGCAATGGATGATTCTCATACTTGTCCCGAAGAGTCCTTCTAGCTTCCTTGTTTCAGCACTGACTGCAGCACATGGATCACAGCTGAACAGATGGTGGAGCAGAGGTACGGACAGTCTGCCATCTAGAAGCCTAAATCTGATATGTAATAAAATCATGATACGTGTAGCAGATCATCATAACAACTGGAGCTCTAGATACCTCGACCCTCTGATTTTAGGAGTGTCATTGGCTCTTAATTCAAAGTTATAAGTAATATTCTATAAAATAATTTGCTCTGAAATAAGAAATCCTTTCAGTCAAAAACCGAGTCCCCTGTTTGGTGCCTCAACAGACCTGATCCATCTAGACATGGACTCCATTAGACAGCTGAAGCTGTGATGTGGTATCTGGCATCAACGTGTTTACAGAAGATTGTTTAAGTCCTGGAGGTTGCGCCTTCATTGGCTGGGGCTGTTTGTCCAGCACTTGCAGGCCACGTCAACATCCAAGGCTTTATGCTGTGCTCCTGAAACCAACCCTAAACTATTTATGCACTGAATCACACTGCTTCTGCTGGCCCGCCTTATTCCCGTAGTGCATGCTGATGCCCTGCATTTAACTGACGACTAGACTTCACATGGGCATGCTGATTGGACTTCAGCGAGACAGCCCTATAACAGTGATGGATTGTGTATTCTGACACCTTTTTATATCAGACCCAAAGAAGCTACTTGAGCTACAGTAGCTTGTCTGCTGAATCGGACAACACGGGCCAGCTTTTGCTACCCCCGTGCATCGATGACCCTGTCACCAGTTCATTTTTGATACATACTGCAGGCCGGGACTGTCCACCAAAAACTGCAGTTTTGGGCATTTATTCTATCGTTTATTATTGTTGTGAAATATTCCTTATGATAAGAATTCTGATTTATCATAGCAATGATAAATTCCAATTAATGGTGTTTGGTGGTTCGCAGCCGAGTGTGAAGCGGCTGGGATGAGGATCAGCTCCTCCAAGTCCGAGGCCATGGTACTCGACCGGAAAAGGGTGGCTTGTCCTCTTCAGGTTGGAGGGGAGTTCCTGCCTCAAGTGGAGGAGTTTAAGTATCTCGGGGTCTTGTTCACGAGTGAGGGAAGAATTGAGCGGGAGATCAACAGACGGATCGGTGCGGCTGCCACAGTAATGGGGGCGCTGTGCCGGTCCGTTGTGGTGAAGAGAGAGCTGAGCCGAAAAGCCAAGCTCTCAATTTACCGGTCGGTCTACGTTCTTACCCTCACCTATGGCCATGAACTTTGGGTCATGACCGAAAGAACGAGATCCCGGATACAAGCGGCTGAAATGAGCTTCCTCCGTAGGGTGGCCGGGCACTCCCTTAGAGATAGGGTGAGGAGCTCGGCCATTCGGGAGTGGCTCGGAGTAGAGTCGCTGCTCCTCCACATCGACAGGAAGATGACGAGTACGAGGTGTTTGAAAACTCTAAAAACTGGCCGTATTGTCGGAATTGTTGTTTTTACCATTTTCTCCACAGCTGGTTTCATGAGATCAAATCAAATAGTATATTTAAAAATATGATTAAATGCAGTTTAGTGATAAAAATCACACTTTTTCATGTGATTGATGTCTTAAAAAAGCCTATTTTAAAATAGGCTTGGTGTAGCTACACTTGTTATCACAATAAACACCACAAAATATCGTGATAAAGGGGTGCGGCGCGTAGCCATAGAGTGTGCGACCCATATACAGAGGCTTCAGTCTGCGACGGAGCTGTCCAGGCTTCGAGTCCCGAAACTTGGAGACATGTGCTGCATGTCCGTCCCTTCTCTCCACCCCATTCACCTGTCTGCCTACTTTTGAAAAAAAGCAAAAATAAATAAATAAATAAAAGCCACTAAAATATAAAAAAAAAATAATAATAATAATATTGTGATAAAATTCATATCGACTACCCCTACTTGTAAAACACACTCTAATCATCAAGCCTGATCAATTTCCTGCTTGTAATACATCAACTTTGAGAACCAAATGTTACCTAGCTTGATAATATTTACCTCACAGCTGAAGAAAGTAAAATTTTACCATTTCAATTTCCAACCATTCCAGTAGGTTTTCTGGCACATATTTATAGCCCAGACAATAGCAATCCTCATTTCTATAAATCTGAGCTTGGTTTGTCTTCTAATGGCACTCTAATCGTCACTCCATCTTTTATGAGCTGTCCAAACATGGCAACCAACACTGTGATGATGGAGGCTCTCCAGGCAGAAATGTGATGGTCAGAGACAGCTCCAATTTCATAAGCATTTATCACCCTTGATATCTTCCGTGTCACATTATCTAGTCGCTACATGGAAGTGCATGGATGCTTTAAATTACCTTTTAAAGCTATTAGCAAAAGAACAACATTAAAGGTAAGAAATCTATAAAAGAAAGCCAAACAGTAGTAAAGTCAGTAGACCTGTGAAGGTTAAAGGATAATGTGCTAATGCCATAACACCCAGATTTGGAGAGTCACATTACAGCAACTACGACTGCAATCTGTTTAGCTCATATTACCTTGTCAAGGCTTAAAACAATCCTTTTTGAGGATTAAGTCAAGGCCCGCAGAATAGCATTAATCTGGCCTACAAGATCTGGGCTCCACATGGCAGAGAGAATGAGCGGCGCCACAGAGATGATTATAAAGAAGTAACTCACACAAACTAATTTCCCTAAACTTCCTGCCTTCCCGACCTCTGGGCTTAATGGAGATTTCTGAGGTTATGATGCCGATTGAATAAAATAAAGCTCCCGGCTTAGCTGACATTTGGACACATATGGTCGCCCCTTGCGCCCAACACAACTGGCCTGTGTGCATGTCAGTTCTGAACAAGAGTAGCCACCATGCTCAGGTTCTTGTTTCCCTCTGCATAGTAACAGGGTGACCTAGACAGCCCTTCACCACCAGCATCCTATATTTAACCTCCTGCTGTCTGCTAGCTAATAACATATCAATATAGCTCTGTTGAAAGCTGATTTGCTTAGGTGTTAAATTGATCCTCTGATGGCCTGCTATGTCACACTGACAGCAGTTGACATACTGGCTTACATGGAAGTTTAGCCAAAGGTCAGGTCAGGGAACAAAGAGCAGACAGTATTTAAAAAAAACACCCCCTTTTATAGCTGTAGGATTTTGTGTATCTGAATACCAGGGTCTGCAATAATTACAAGAAATATTAAAGAAAAACTCAATATGAATGAGACAACTTTTGCACCATTGTCATTTGGTCAGATGAACCCATTATAGAGATGTTTGGCAAGAATGAACACTGCCATGTTTGTAGAAAATCAATCAAAAATATCCACACAAACATATTGTACCAACTGGTGGTGGTAGAATAATGATGTGGGCTTTTTTTGCAACCTCAAGACCTGTGCACCCTGCTGTCACTGAGTAAATCATGATCTCCACTGTATGCCAAAGTATTCTTGAGTCAAATGTGACGGTAAAACTGTCTTCATCAACACAACACCTTAATTTAACTGTCAGTTGTCTCTGTGATTTGCCAAAATAGGAGAAAGGAAACAACCCAGTCATCACAGCATGGACCCAAAGTGACCAGGAAAGTGTGGACTGAAGCAGCACTTATTTGATTTCAAATGTTTTTTAAACAGATGATATATTTTTATATACTGAAGAAAATAAATCAAAGTACCTTTGCCTGTTTCCAATTTGCACATTTGTCATTTAACAAAGTAATCGAAATAATTAAATTACATGGCATTAACACAATGACACCAAACACAGCAGCAAATGTTTGAACAGAATGGGTGTAAAAGAAAAAGAATCAGGTGATTGCAATGGCCTAATCAAAGTCAAGACTGCAACTGAACTCAATGTTACCTAAGGAGAGCTGTGCAGAAAAAATATAATAATCAATTATGATTATTAAAAGCAAAGAGTGGGCCAATGATTGGAGAGATGAATAAAGTCATTCAATAAATAATGACAGCAAGGAATCTTTTGCGTGTTTCTGAGCACTTCAGGTACAATTGACATGGGATGTACTTTCTTATCACCATCACTGGAAAAATTATATTAAAGCACTGCCTTTGAAGACAGTGGCAAAAATAGAGCATTAGTCTGAAACCATCTAATCAAGCCTTCCTCTGTCCACCACTTGTAAACCATAATCAATGTGATTGCCTGCCCATGCTTAAATATCAAAAGCTAAGCTGAGACACCACTTTAAAGAGAATAATAAACTATCTAAGAGACTCCTCTGTTCTGGATTGAAAGCATTTCTGGTCCTGCTGGTGTAGAAATATGGGTTTTTTTGATAAGGAAAGAGAGACTAACGTTAAAAATTGAGAGATTTAAAGTTTTTTGAACATTTTTAGACATAAGCTTTTAACAAGCTCACTTCACCAAGGGATCAAAGGGAAAGCACTCAAGCAGTCTAGTGGTGTCTATATATAATTTTCCCTTGAAATCAACTCTAGGGGTTGGCAAGGATATGCTCCTTTTCCACACAAATTAAAACAAGGAACACACACATACTAGCCAGCTAGGGAAAAATCATGTGTGAAGCAGTACATAATATGGTCAAAGGTGTCAAATATTGAGCAAGCACAAGACGTTTAACAAGAGCACTGTCCACTGTTATTATAGCTGTAAAAGATGGCACCGACCATGGCAGCCTCAGAGCTTTGCTCTCTCTTTCTTTGTGCATTTTGTGTGTTTTTATGTTTTTTGAGCCACAGTACTGCGGTCTCGGGCCACAATTCTGTTGGCTCATACAGCAGAGAGGAACTTCTCAACATCAGAGAGTCCTCTGATGGGATTTTTTTCACCATCCGTCTGAGCTTCACCAAACTCCTGACGAGCGGAGCCGCGGCACTCTGCGGGATACTCCGCCGAAAGCGTCGAAGGGGAAAGCGTGCTGGCGTGCTGGTAAAGCTCCGCCAAAGGGGACTACGAACACCAATGCTTTCAATCCATCTGGCAAATGTCTGCTCTCTAAGTAACAAGATGGACGAGCTGCTTCTTCTCACCTGTAAAATCACGGACCTCCGCGGATCAGCGGTTCTCTGCTTTACCGAGACATGGCTGAGTGAAAACATCCCGGACTGCGCACTGCTGTTGCCGGGCTTCCAGCTGTTCAGAGCGGATCGCAGCACGGAGCTTTCGGGGAAGAAGTGAGGAGGCGGAATCTGCTTTTATATAAATGAAGTGCTGGGGAAAACATGTAGTCCTGATCAGGAGACATTTTCCATAAACTTAAAACCGTTTTATTCACCGAGAGAGTTTTCCTCGTTTATAATATTTGGCTCATATTTTCCACCGCATGGCTGCACTTCTGCCGCAGAAAAACATCTCGCTGAGCTGATTACAGACGTGGAGAAAAAATACCCTGACTCTTTCATCATAATACTGGGAGATTTTAACAGTGCAAACCTCTCCAATGAACTCCCCAAATACAGACAGCATATTAAGTGTCCCACCGGAGACAAAAACACACTGGACCATTGTTACACAGCTTTAAAGGACTCATATCATGCTGTTACCAGGGCTGCTCTGGGTTTTTCGGATCATTCTCTTATCCACCTCATCCCAACCTACAGGCAAAAATTAAGAGCTTCCAAACCCATGGTTCGCACTGTTAAGAAGTGGCCTGAGGAATCAAAGCAGACGCTACAGGCCTGCTTTGAATGCACAGACTGGACTGTTTTTGAAACTTCAGCGACTGACTTAAACCAACTAACTGATGTGGTGACATCATACATCAGTTTCTGTGAGGACATGTGTGTGCAGACCAAAACCTTAGGCACCTTCGGGAATACCAAACCATGGTTTACTCTACATCTCAGGAACCTGCGCAGGGAAAAGGAAGAAGCTCACATCAGTGGAGATCGGGCGCAGTACAGGCAGGCCAGGAACATACTAACAAAGGAGATCAAAGCAGCCAAGAGAAGCTACAGTGAGAAGTTTAAGAACAGCCTTTCTACTGGCGATGCTTCGGCTGTATGGACCGGTCTGAGAAACCTGACAGCATATAGGAGCCCCCCCAGCCATCCTGAACAGAATCCTCGCCTGGCTTCTACTGCAGACATGACGGGAAGCCGTTCACACCTCAAACCATCTCCTCCACATCCCATTCAGGAACAAACTCCTCCCATAAAGTAACCGACCCCCTACCTTCAGATCCTCTGCCTGCAATAAAGATCTCAGAGGAAGATGTAAATAGGCTCTTTCGGCGCATGAAAACAAAGAAAGCTGGAGGACCTGATAACGTCTCCCCATCATGTCTGAAAGCCTGTGCACATCAACTCGCCCCGATCTTCACCCGGATCTTCAACAAGTCACTGGAGAAGTGTGAGGTCCCTTCCTGCCTCTAACGATCCACCATCATCCCAGTGCCCAAGAAACCCACCATCCTAGGATTAAATGACTACAGGCCTGTAGCCCTGACGTCTGTGGTCATGAAATCCTTTGAGCAGCTGGTGTTGAAGCACTTGAAAGACATCACAGGCCCCCTGCTGGACCCCCTGCGGTTTGTTACCGAGGAAACAGGTCGGCAGATGATGCTGTCAACTTAGGTCTACACTTCATCCTGTAATACCTCAACCACCCAGGGACGTACGCGTGGATCCTGTTTGTAGACTTCAGCTCGACCTTCAACACCTTCATACCAGACATCCTCCACCAGAAGCTCACCCAGCTCAACATTCCGGCCTCCACTTTTCAGTGGATCAACAACTTCCTGACGGACAGACAGAAGCAGGTGAGACTGGGGAGCATCTTCTCCCGCAGCAGATCAATAAGTACTGGTGCCCCCCAGGGGTGTGTTCGATCCACACTCCTCTTCTCCCGGGACACAAATGACTGCAACCTCATCAGACTCGTCCGTGAAACTCCTGAAGTTTGCAGATGACACCAATGTCATTGGTCTGATCCAGGACGGTGATGAGTCTGCATATAGACAGGAGGTGGATCGGCTGGTACACTGGTGTTGTCAGAACTACCTGTAACTCAACCCACTCAAGACTGTGGAAATGGTGAAGGACTTTCGGAGTACACCACCCCCATACACCCCCCTCACCATCCTCAACAACACCGTGTCATCTGTGGACCACTTCAGGTTCATTGGAACCACCATCTCTGAGGACCTGAGATGGTCTTCACACATAGACACTGTTCGGAAGAAGGTCCAGCAGAGACTGTACTTCCTGAGGCAACTCAAGAAGTTCAACCTTCCACAGGAGCTGCTGGTCATCTTCTACACTGCCATCATTCAATCTGTCCTGTCTTCATCCATCTCAGTGTGGTTTGGTTCATTGACCAAACAGGACAGATCCAGACTGCAACGAATAATCAGGTCTGCAGAGAGAATAATCAGGGCTGACCTTCCCTCTTTCCAGGACTTATACAGGTCAAGGGTCAGGAAAAGAGCTGGAAAAATCTCTGCAGACCCCACACAACCTGCACATAAACTGTTTAGAGTTTTACCTTCAGGCCGTCGTTACAGAGCACTGTTCACTAAAACCAGCCTCCACAGAGACAGTTTCTTTCCCCAGGCTGTTTCTCTGATGAACATCTAATAGAGAACCAAACAACCTCATACTGAAGTTGCAAATCCACCTTTGTATATGTGTATATTGTATATATGTATTTAAGGACATAAGGATATATGCAGAATATATCTTTTAACGCAAAAAAACAAAAAAGACACCCAGAGAGTAAAGTGTACCGGAGTCAAATTCCTTGTTTGTTGTATGTACGAACTTGGCAATAAAGCTGATTCTGAAACAATCTTAATCCCTGCAGCGGGTAAGCATCATGGCCTTTATCCTGTCCTATGAAAGAGACAATAGTGGAAGACAGGGGAGCAAGGATCTTATTTTCTGGCAGTCGTTTACAAGACACAGAGGCTCCTTGATGAATAAATCATTTCAATATGGCTTTGGTGGTAGCGGCAATTAGATGCTGCAGCTTCAGGCTAATCAAATCCAATACTCTGCTTCCCTGGCATCCATTAAAAACGGATAGAGGGTGAAGAGGAGGCTAATATTAGGGTGTACTGCCTTCCTCCAACCAAAGCGTTCATCACATCTTCATACCGCCATGTTTCTTTACTAGATCTTGAATGGCTACAATATTTCACGTCAAAGTGGTGTGCTATCAAGTTGCCATCAGAAAGTGACTTGGTCTAGTAAACTGTAAGCTGTAATTATCAGAGCGGCTAGTCGGGCCGACAACGCTCGGTTACAAAAGCATTGAAGTAGCCCGCACCACTTTGAAACTGTTTATCCAGCAACATTTTGGGTATTTGGTTGAAAAACAAAACAGTGACAGGAAAGATACGATGTTCCCCATTATTTTCTATCACTGCCAGAGTCCTGACTTCCAGGTTCAAATGAAACACACAGCTAACGTGGACACATGCCAGGGTGACATTGCAGTGAATCAGTGTGAAAAATACTTTGCATTTTCAGCCATTTATTTTTAGAAATTCAGATTTTTAAGTTGGGGAATCCAAAGAAGAGCCTGGAAATGCAAATCTGTTTGAATAGTCAGTTTAATTTTTCTTCCATATTTATCCAGACTTCAGAACTTGAACTTAAGGCAGAACTCCATCTGCAACATGGCTGCAAGATGCAAAAAAGGAAGTAAACGTTGCAGTAAAAAGGTTTGTATGTCATTAAACCTATGCCGTACTCAGTACTGTACAATGTCTAATTGTACAGATGTTGAACTTGTGTTTGAATCCATAACACATAGGATGAAACACAAACACATTTCAGTCACTCATACTTCCATAACTTTGCACAAATTCCCTCAGGCAAAAATATACATTAAATATAATTTAACAAATTAGAATTATTTTTAAGCTTTTCACTCGCTGTCGTCTTCTACTAGCTTCCAACCACAATTAGAAAAACATGGATCACAAGCCACTTCCGTGTGGAGAGAGTAGGAGACTGGCATTAATAATCCCAACCATCATCAATTAACCAGTGATAGAGCTCTTAAAGCGGCCCGGTGATGCTCTGTCCACAGAAAAACTCAGAAACATATAATTCTGCACACTGTGGGTGATGCAAAAACATGGCTGCTGGGCGTTGGAAGATTACTGCCAAACCATCCCGTTCCAAACATGTAGAGGAAAACCCAAACGTTGCAGTTGTGCATATCCAAGGAAAGATATGTTGGTTTGACTGACCAGCAGACATTGAGGAAAAAACTATGTTTCGTACTAATGGAGTCTCAACTTCATATCAAGCCATTTCAGTTCTTTATATAGTGAATCTTGTTTTAGTCTGGAGTGTATTTTGACTCTCTATGGCTGTGTGTATGGACACCCCGCACCACACCCCACAAACACAAGCCCCTCCACTCTAATGTACACACACTCATGCTGAATCCCTAAGCAGAGGAGTCTGCCGGCCTTGCACCAGGGGAGTGAATTATTTATTGTAGGCCTTTTGCAGCGTGTCAGCGGCTCCACAGGATGAAATGATATTTATGGAGCCCCCTGGGCAAGGGTGCGAAGGACGGAGCAAGACCGAATTAAGGGGTCGGGGGTGGAGGAGATACAAGCCAGAAGGAATTTCTAAAGCACATATGTACGTATAAATGTATACAGCACATAGAGGATGGATGAGGGCTAATTGGGAAAGGGAAGAGGACAGTAATCAAGCAGATGATTCGTGCTACGGGGTGTAGCTTAATGGTGTTGCTTTTAAGCTGTTAAAACGTTGTTAGGTCTACATGTATTCATAGCATCCTGCAGCTTCAGCACGCCATTCCTTTCATTTCAGCCACTTGGGGGATTTGGGAATATACAACCTGAATGATCCAGTAACATAAAGGTATAATCTGAAGCACACAAACTGAAAGCACACAGCTAACCTAAAGTCACCAGGAATGCACGAACAACAATTTTAAAAGATTTATGTGATCCCGCTCCTACGGCTAAATTTTTTTCATGAGATGCCCAAGATAAAGTCCAGGAGTGAAAAGTTCTGTTTCCGACTGTGTGGAACATTGTTTGGCACAGAGCTCCCAACTGTTGCTGTGCACTGCTGGTCAGCTGGCTGAAAGATGGCAGCTGCATTTCCCCTTAATTACAATAAAGACAAAAATGCGGTCAAATTCTGTCCCTGTCATTTCATACCCACAATTCACCTCATACTTACATCCTGAAACCACTGCATATCAGTTTAATTTATCTGTAGTTGAGTATTTTCATTATTCATTTCATACAAATGTCAAAATCCCACCTAATAATTGAATAGTTTCATTAAATTGTACATTGCTTTTTAAAAACTAGCCTATTTCCATTTATACTGGTTCTGACCCAAGTTTTGGCCAGTCGGCATTTATGCAATATGACAGATTAACACCCCTGGTAAAATCTACATAATTAATATCAACAGTTTGTAGCTGACTGTCTTTTATTGAGGACATTGAACCACAATTTATTAAAGTGGACTATGTGTAAAAAAGAAAATGACCTTAATTAGAGCTGAACAATTTTATTTTGAATTTGTCAAGGCAATTTTAATGTGTGCAATATTGCAATAGGAAAGAGCTTTAGCATCCAATATTTGGTAGGATATTATTTTTCTAATGCCATGCATATACCATCTGCATGCCAGTGATCTACTTTGGCCAGTACCTGAAGGCCTGATCTTTATTTATGTGAATGAAATGGGTGGGGGCATTTTAATGAAAGAGAACAGTAAGGAAAAGATGGTCTAATTGTAATCAATGTTGTCATGGCAATATTCAACAATGATGCCACATGCTTTCTGGATACTGCAGAGCTCTGATTTAAATCATCGGGTGTCAAATAGTGTATGAAACATCTTGCGTTGTTATGCATGATCAGCACAAAGCATCCTGTGACATGCGACACATTTTCGGATCTGAAGAAGTCAACCAAAACTGGGAGGAGGTACAAAATGGTGAAGAGGAGAAATGACCATCACCCAACTAGCTAACACCAGCTTTCTATACTGGTGTATAATAAACAGAATGGTAAAGAAGGTATAATAATGGTTGTAATGCTATAATGTAATGTTATTGAATAATTTTGCCTGAGGTTCGAAATGATACTAAAGAATATTCTAGGTAATATTTAATCAATATGTTGGATTATTTAAGAAACAATGGTTGCTTTGCTGTTTTAAATAAAAAAAGTTAAATAATTTTGTATATTTCTGTAATAAATGATGGTTACCATACATCTCCGATTTTTTAACTCCGCATTATCATACCAGCCTACCGTATGTCTACCACTGAATGCTTCATTGTAAGGAAAACTGTATGCAAACTGCACTGGAGCATCATTTACTCCAAAGTAAGTATTTCGGGCCTGGAAAGTCTGAAGGGGTCTGTCCATTTCTGCCCAAGATCCCTTTCTCCATATGTCAAAAAGTCAGAGCAATACCTGTTAGGATTCAAAATGGAGTCAGGTTACCCTACACCACAGAGATCATTGTGATGTGAAATTGAGAGGGAGTCACAGGGACAGAGCAGCCAAGAGCAGCAGGAGGGGAATCGGTATCAGGCAAGGGACGCAAGTGATTCCCCGGAAAAGAAATGAGCCGTCAAGTCAGTAAAACAGCTTTACCACCAGTCCCTGCGTAGCCCAGGGGCTTCCGCCACACATCAGATGGTGAGCAGATCAGAAATGGAAAAGGGGCAAAAAGAAAAATTGAGGATTCTGGCTCCATTTGTTTCCCCTCTGTGGTATGCACTTCCTTATCACTTAATAACCCTGCCATTTCTCCTGTTTTTGCTTACCAGCATGCTACTCCATCCATCACCCCTCTGCACTCTTTGCCATCATGTCTAAGAGCAGATACAATACACAGACCTGCATGCAAAGGAGGGGTGAGAGGTCACGTGACCGTACAGGGGGATTGGCTTCTATCATTATAATGTAAATGGATGTCAGAGGGACAAAACTGACATCTGTGTGTGAGAAACTATAATGCGTCTGTGAGTATCCTGCCAGTCAGGGGCCCTCGCCATGGCAGTGGGAGTAATGGCATTCAGTTAATGACAAAATTAATTGAGGGGCTGATGCCAGCAGGTGCTGATAAGCTTCCACTGTCTCTCTCTCCATTTATTGTATGAATTTTTTTAGTGTTTAGTCTTGCTAAGTGTGTGCGGTCAGGCTGCACTGAGCCTTGCATGTGGAGGACGGCTCCTTGGTGATAATACTCTCCGCTCCCTTTGAAAGCATGGGATGGCAAAGAGGAGAGATGAGGGAGGCCAGCAATGGTAAAGCAAAGGGAGATAAATAAGAGGTGCAGGCAGGAGGGAACGCCAGGGAGAAGGAGAGGGAGGAAAAGGCAAAGAGATGAATTAAGAGAGAGCCAAATCGTGTATACATGCATGCCTGTGAGAGCCTGGGCACTGATAGTGCCCTTGGGATGAGTCAGTGGGTGACAGGCATGCTAGAATTCACTGCTGTGCTACAGAGGGGAATGCATCCCTCAGCAGGTATGTCTGGAATAACAACACCCACCACCACTGGATTTACTGACTAGACAAACTGCATGAAGCCGTGATGACCTGCAAGTGTCTCGAAAAAGAACTGGCAGACGACAAGGACAAAAAGCCTTTCCAATTCATCTATAAATGCACCAAAACGCTGTTGGACTACAAATGAATAAGCCTTTTATTGCTACCCAAAAACAAAGAGTGAAAGGTGTGGTCCTTACCATTTCCCTGCCTAGTTTGTTCCAACACTGTAAAGTGGAAAACCTGGGGCAAGGATGTACATATGCAGACTAGACTGTAAGTGGTAGGTTCGAACATTCAGGCGTTTCATCTGCACAAACATGGATCGGTTTGTTTGCTTTTTCCTTACTTTTGATAGTTCCAAGGTGGAACGAAAATAATGAAAGTAATGTATTCTTTAGTCATGAAGTTGGTGTTTCAAAATGATATTTAAAATGGTGTCAGTTTGTATTATGTACGTGTATATCTATATGTAGAAAAGTAACTAATCATTTAAAGATCCACCCATAAACAAAAGATACAGCCATGGGGACATGCTCATCCAATCACGTGTATCGCTTTACAGGTGGTCTCTTCCTTTAACTTGGATGTTACGGACTCAGTAATTCGTTGTTGTTCCTGGTTAGATTGTGGCTAATGATACGACTCAAGAAGTGATAAAAGATTTGACTCTTTATATGCTTGCTTTGAACTTCATTTTAGTCTTTAACATTCTCCCACACATTTCTTAATGTTTCTGACTTTAATCATTGGCAGCCTTCCAGATTATTCCTAAACACTGACAAATAGGCCACCACAGATTAAAAATATTTTTTGAGTAACTAGATTTTGAGAGTCATTAACACTAGCATGCAACGTTTATTTCATGGCTCTTCTTATACATTTCAAGTGCCAAGTGTTGTACTTTTAAGGTTCTTTCATCCATAAAGACACAAACCAAGACAATGTTCTGTTTACATCAGTACAGCACAGGCTCCTATAAAATTCAGATAAACATGTATTATCCATAGGAAGTTTAACATTGATAATTTTTTTTCTATCAACGAAATACAAGAAAATTGCATTTTAATCATTGCATTTATAAACTTGAAGGTTTAACTCGAGTTGATCAAAGACAAACCAAAAACTAAATTTCTTTCAATATGATCAATTACAAGCCAAAGACTAGACTGAAAACAATTCAGGGACACGTCAATCAAATCACTCAGAAAATTATATATATATAAAAAATGTCTGGCTTCTTTAAAGCAAAACAAAGAAATCAGAAGTGGCTAAAGACTTGTGCACAGAGCTGTTAGTGAACCATCTGCGTTTTAGGGTTTTATGTAAATAACACCCAAAATCATCTGAGGGGAATAAACTTGTTGCAATCAAATTTATAAAAGTGTTTCTCAGAAAATGTGCATATGCCAGCAACCCGAAGCACTTATGTTTTGATACGATACATCCGTGTCTATATGAAACTGTTGATTTTCCTCCTCATGTGCCAAGTGAAAATGAATGAAAGTCAGACCAAAGTGTGGCATCGGTGTGGATAACGCGTCCGGACTGTAGGGGCACACAGAGAATTCATGGCCCTCACTAAATGTGGGAACAATCCTTCCCACCAATAGTTTCTCTGTGTTACATACATATTCCCCATGTTTCAGTCTATCCCCGTCAGCATGCTCAAACACAGGCATCTGTGTGGCATTTGTTTGCATTTTCATTTACGCACAGAATTGCTTTTGTGTCTGAGTGTATGCACATTTGATTATGCAGCATGTAGAAGAGCTCTGGGCTAGAGGATGGGTGGGGGGGGGGGGTTAGTTTGGTCTGCTGGCACTTCAAAGCTGCCATGGCGGGCTGATTGGCTGCCTGACTTGTAGGCTGACTAAAAAAAAATCCCTTAAGGGGTTGCAGGCCTCACATTTGATTACAAACCCAATAATAAGCTTCAAATCTGGGATGTGAACATTCTTCATAACCCGATTAGGCAACTGATTATTATAGCCCCCTCTAACAGACAGCAAAAAAAGCAAAACATTAAAAATGGGGGGCTTTGTCGGTTTTTGTTGTTATGCAATTATCCTATCCTAGCATAGCAGGACTGCACAGGGATGCTAATAGAAATCAAATACTAGTGTTTCCTTAAATTATTTTCACGTTACTTTGCCTTTGTGTCGTGTCATAGCATCCTGAAACAATTTTCTATGAAAGACAAAAATAAAAAAGCATCCCTTACCTCTCCTCTCTAGTTCACAAATGCATTATTTCCCACTGTCCCATTTGCTCTCAGAGAGCAACACTTGTTTTTTCCTCTAGGCCCTGATTCTGAGCCAGTGGGATGATCATTAATTACCATGGAATGAGCTGCTAATGGTTGTCTGCACTACTCTCTTGCCCCAGAACCCCCTCCCCCCAATCCAATCCCACTCTCAACTCCCTGCCATGGGTCTCCATGGAGATCTGTGGCTGAGTGGCTATGGGCCTTTAACAAGGAAGTATATGAGGTATAATGATCGGAAGGCGGGCCTGACCCTTATGCTTCTCGTGCCACTTGACTAGGCTTAGCACTTATTAATAGACAATTTATCTGGCTCCTTACAATGGCCTTGAGTTACTAACAAGTTGGTTGGGGTTTGTCTTGCGGAAAAATTTTAAAGTTAAAGGAAGGCTTTGCCATAAATTGCTGCCATTGTTTGTGCCAGTGCTGTTGAGTTGATACATCCTTCTCTGTCACCAAAAACACTGTTCCCTGCTAAAATTCAATTTAGGCATGTTAAAAGATTCTTTAAATATTACAGAAAGATGAGATCCTGGACACAGGCAATATAAATTAGCTTCCTCCATAGGGAGGCTGACCGCAGATTAAGAGAAATGGTGAGAAGCTAGTAGTGCAGTAGTGGAGCCAAAGGCTGCTTCTTTGCTAGGGTGCATCCCTTTGGGGGTTTTCCAGATACGTCCAACATGAAGAAGACCCTGTGGCTGACCCAGAATTTACAGGAGATTCATAGGAAGAACTATCTTTCCTTTCTAGGATAAGAAGGGCTTGAAACCCCCTAGATTGATCTGAAGAGTGTGGCAGAGGAGTGATTTATCTGAATGTTTCTCACAAAACATTTTCGTCATAAGCCCGTAAACACAAATCGCCTCTGAGTTTCCTCTGGCGATTCAGAAAACACAAGTTAAGTCGGCATTATCCTGCACAGCTGCACATTTTCAAACAACAAGCTGGCAGTGAGGGACGACAGGAGACTGACGTCGCCACTACGCATAAAATGTATGTCGGGAGTCTCCCTATACAGTTTTTTTCAAAACAATACTGGCAGACCAACTGAGTTTAGTAATCCAGTTGTTGTCTGAGCAAATCCTACGTATTTACAGTGTAAATCTCACCTTCTAATTCATCACTTCACAAATCCTACTGCTTGCTGGTCACAAGAACAATAATTTATCACTACATCGCTCCATCGATCTGCAAAGCCAGTTTTCCCCATACAAGTCACCCATTGTGGGGTTGTGACTACCTTACTTGGTGTTTCACAGCCATAACAAAGGCAGGCTGTTATGGCCACTGCATCGGTCCTTTCAAAAAACACCTGGAGATGGTAAATAGAAAAAATATATATTTTGCTCTCCAGCACATTCGGGGGGTCTACTCAAAGGTCTCCTCCCAATGGGTAATGCCTGGAAACCTTTGAAAGGGAAGCATCCAGTAGGCATGCTGACCAAACCACCTCAGTCAACTCCTTTCGAAATAAAGTAGTGGTTCTACAACGAGCTCTTCTTGGATCACAGAACTCCTTACTCATAATTAGGCAGAGCCAGTCTCCCTCCAGAGAAAGCTCATTTCAGTCATTTATATCCAGGATCTCACTGCATTGGTCATGATCCATTTCTTTGTGCCATAAGTGAGAGTTAGAATGTTGCTAGACCTGTAAATTGAGAGCTTTGCCTTTTGGCCCCTTCTTTACCAAGATAGACTGGCAGAGCACCCTATAACTGCAGCTGAAGACCCAATCTATGCCTGGACGGTATCCCATGACAACGTCGGGGAGCATATGGCACCCAATAATTTCAATATGAATGTAAATGAAGTGCAAATTAACATACAACACTGGACAGAAAAAAATAAAGAGTACATAAAAAAATCTAACACAACCCATTGAAACATTTAATTTTCATCCGTTCTGCATATCAAACTGCATCTGCCATAGACTAGTTTTCCGAAACAAACTGCAGAGGTAGAGTGCCAGCAGGTAGACAGCGAGCTGACATTCACTGAAATGATCTACGCTGTCTTCAGCAAAGCAAGGCCACTTGATGATAAGAGATTAAAACCCCTTGTTTTTATGCGCTCTCTGCTAGGAAGACGTTTTGTCATCAGTGTGTGCAAGGTCAAAGATCTTCAACACGGCTCGCCATCACCAGCTGCGAAAAGATATTGGGGTTTTATTTTACATGCAACCTGAGTCTAGGACTTTCATTAAAACCCTCCATTTCTGAGATGAATATTCTAAAGCATAGAAGGAAAGCCACCTGGCTTTAGAAAAATAATCAACCCTCTCATTTCATTTGCACACCTTCTCAGTATCAAACAGCAGCAGTAAGGCTCACACCTAAGGGTTTGATGGCCCTTTTCCCATATTAATGAGCATTGGTGGGAATCAATAGAATGATAGAAAGACTGATCGCCTCAGGTGGCAGGAGGAGGATGGTCCCACGAGTCAGAACAAAAGCAAATTCCATCAGGCAATGAAGCTCCTCTTTTCTTAGTCTGAAACCTCCAGTTGCCACGTTCCATCTCTGCAGGATTTCTCCGTGGTGTTGACTCACTGCAGCATGCAGTGAGTTAATCTTAGAGATACCGAGGGTTTGTCTTCACTGCACTACTGTGAACCGCAATTAAGAAAAGGTCACCAATTATTCCCCAGCAGTTAAGACGCTGATTGTTCCCAGAATGCTTGACTGACAGTGTTTCATACAGACCCAGAGAGGTTGATCATATGTTTGTCCGAGTGTCAGACCTCAGAGTGAACCGAAACAATTAGTGTCAAGTCCATCTGTTGCTTTCTCTATGTCTTCAAGTGGGAATGATGAGGCTACAGCAAGAAGTGCTTTACTGATTATATAAGACATCTATATACGGTTAGAGAAAATGAGGATTATCCCACCACAGAATGGAAAAAACATGGTTGTATACCTACCCTCAATCTGTTACCTGGAAGCTGCTTATTCAGTATTCTCATGGATTTTCTTTATATTGTCCTGTGGTTTGATCATCACAATGCATGACAGGTTCCAACTGGGCCCGTTTTCAAACCTTATGACTCCCACATAGTATTTCAAAGGGAATACACAGCCTGCTATGGAGAGACACTCCACATCCTGTTTGCTTTGGAGATCGACCAGAATCACAGAAAATCAGAAGTGCTGCCACATAAGGGAATGCTGGTGTCAGAGGGTCCTAAATATACATGATGCTTGTTGACTTGCACTAAAATTAGGAAACCCTCACAGCACTTCAAAAATGTATTAATGGGGCAAAGATAGCAGAATATTATTCAAGAGAGGTCCGTGTCTCTTGCAATTAGGCATGTGTGAGTTACAGCTATCAAGGTGAACCTTTTTTGTTGCAGCACACTGCTGGTAAGATGGCTGAAAAGAGGAAACAACAATTTTTTCTTGCTCAAAAGTCAGATATATTTGACTGTTTATAAATACATCCAGTCATGTAACAAAACTTATGGCTACAAGCTTTGAGCATAGAAAGGAGCTGACTGCAGGCTAGCTACCACAGCAGATAACCAACTAACCAGCTCAAATCTTCTGTTGCAGTAGAGTTACTCCATAAAGAGCAGCGTTTCACCCACCATTAACCAAGGGGGGCGCTCCCCCACAAGCAACTAGACCGCCCGCCCCCTCTAGAAAATCACAACATGTAGTAAATTATTAAACATGATGTAAGGCTGCGTTATTGCTCTTATCTCAACAAAAATGTACATTATTCTATGCAATAAGAGCTTAAAAACTACAACTCAATTTATTGAATGTTTAGCAGGGGTTCAACCTATATTTTGCTACATATACTTGGTGAGCTTAGGTCCTAGGAGGATCTGACACATATGGTTCTGTTCAGCAGAACCAGTACTTTCTGGTGGAACCAGTTTGAGATCTTCAGACCTTTCTGTTTATTAGTTATGACATATAATAAAAAAACAAGAATTGTTATAAACAACAATTTTATAACTACAATGATATGCTACACTACATTGCCAACATGAATTTTAGCATGAAAAGTTGTTGCTATTCCAGAAATAATAAGAGATCGGATAAACTATTGTGCAAATACCAAGATGCTGTGAAATTGTGGTATTTTTTACTCGGGATTATGATACAGTGAAAATCTCATGCTCAGTTGCAATGCGAATGTACAATTGTTATTTAGTACAGTTTTAGTATCACTCCTGCTAACCAATCGAATTCTACTTTGTGCATGTTTTATTTAGAGTCATAAAAGCTTTTGTTACGCATTAGCCAGTCAAATACCCAACATGCTGTATTCATACCTATAATCCTCCCAATGGAAGGATTATTTGCATATCACATGTATCACTTTTATAATATGTGACTAATTACAAAATGTATGAGCTATCTTATATATTTTATTAGTCAATTAAATTCTTATATGTTCCATGTTTAATGCCAAGCCAAATTGACTAGTTCAGCGCTCTGCCTTGTTTTACTGCATTCAGCTTAAACAGCTCTCTAATACAGGGCTGATTCATATATAGGTTTTTGTAAGAATTCCCAATTTGTGTGCTAGTAATATAGTAGACCAATCAGATGGACTAACATGAATAATTTGGCTTGAGTGTAAATGACTGCTCAAAATGACTCACTAAAATGTCTACCTATTTGACGCCTGTGGGGCTTTTATTTTGAAGGGAGGTTTCCCTGCACTCCTTCCAGAAAAACCTGACAATGAAGCATGCCATGAAGATAGCTACCTGCATCACAGTGTCCATTCCCAATAGGACAAAGTCGGCCACGTTTTTGGACTGGCTCTGACCAGTCACCCGTGTATTAAATGCATTAAAATGAAATAAATCCCTTTTTTAAGTCAAAAAACATGTACTGAAACTGGTTTGAGTTTAGTAAAAATCATTAAATGTTAGTAACACAGGTTGTGACCCATAAATGGGGATAATCTTGTCAGAGCCACTATCTCTATAGAGTACCCTGACACTTAAGTGTATTATTAGGAACTTAGAAAATTGGAATAGGCGGGACAGATCTCCAAGCATCAGCTTCAGCCTGTGAAGGTAGGGTGGTGTATATCCCTGCAGACGGAAAACACCTCAATCACAATCCTGTCCATCACACCGGCTAACATGGAGAGAAAGGTAAATTTAAAATCCCCAATTAAGAGTAAACATATTCCGGTGAGAAAATCCACACATGTACAGATACAACATGCAAACTCCACACAAATATCCACAGTATCTATTCATTTGATTTTCTTACCCACTTAACCTCTTCAGGGATGAGTACATAACGCAGGCGGTGAGGTACATCCTGGAAAGGTTGCAGGCTATCACAGGGCCAACGCAGAGACAGATCAGACAAACAACCACTTAATTGTCTGTATCCACACATATATAACTATGGGCAATTTAGAGTGGCAAATTAATCTAACGTGAATGCTTTTGGACCAGGGGAGGAAACCAGAGTACCTGGAGTAAATCCACTCAGACACAGGAAGAACATGCAAACTAGAGATGCACCGATCAATCAGTTATGTGTGACTGACATGTCAAAAACAGAAATATCTGATTTTGTTCTGTTCATTAAACGTCACTAAGAACTCCAATTAGTTTTGGTCAATAATTACATCAACCAAGCAACTTTTTATTTTAATATAAATCATAAAGGTTAAGGGCATGTGCTTTGATGAATGAATGGGAGTAGTGTTGTAATTCCTTCATTTTCTGTCAGATTCTGATAAATTACTAAGTAAAAGAACCTGCAGCCCAATTTTTCCTCCTTTATGAGTTACGTAGAAAAAATAAATAAAATCTGCTGGTCAGACCCCAGCGAAAACTGGAAATCAGTATTGACTAGTGAAAGCCTGATTGCTGCATCTCTAATATTCTCTGATCTGACCCTGCTAACTGCAGCTCAACTAATGCATTTCTTCTTTCATGCAGACAGTGTAATTTTGCAAAAGAAGTAACAATGATAGGAATTATAAATCTGCTGAGAAACTAAATGCTGAAGATTTTCTGCAAGTCCTTATTTTGTGTGTCCATAATTGATATTGCATGATTTATCTACGGGAAATCTTTGGATATTTAATATTTCTTCTTCACAGTTAAGTCTGAGGCAGTTACATTAAAGGCGTTAAGACTGTGACGTTTATGTTTAGGCATCAACTGATGCTTGCATTGCTGAAGTGACAGTAAACATGAATTAATATTAATAAAACAAGACATTTCTCCTTTGTGCATGCAGATGAGCGTCAACAACAGCTTGTTTGCACTCCATTCTCAATATCTCCCGTGAAAGTATGTGTCATTCATTTGTCATCATCTGTAGGACTCGGTCAGGAGAAATATAACAAATGTGCATCCTCATCTAGACCAAAATATGACCATGAGCTACAGCACTTTCAACTGCTCTGGTACGGCAGGCAGGTAGGTGCATCTGTCTGTTAGGGGGCTACAGGCTGTGTGGCCATCACCATAATGATGTATGCACACCTGCCATAGCTCCTGGCTAGCAGTCGCACAGCTGAAACAGAGTGGGTGGGGTAAGACTGGGACAGGATGGAGGTAGGCGGAACAGGCAAAAAAAGGGGGTAGACGCCTCAAGGGGTGATTCCAGGGGGAGGGGAGGAAAGAGCAGATGAGCTTTGAAAGATGTATCCATTATTAATGAAAGGTTGGTGTACGGAGTAAGAGATCTAATGTGGCCGTCAAGGTTGTGGTGCGTGTATAATCGACAAGGACGGATTCTTTCAGTGTGCCTTTAAAATGTTTTCTCTGTTCCCTGTTCTCCTGTACATGGTCTCTTTTTTCCTTTCCTTCCACACTATTTTCCCGTTTGGTCTGAAAAACAAGGTGTTGATTCGCCTGAGAGGATCTTAATGCCACTCGTTTCGCAGAATATCCCAAGAAGAAATTACAGCATTAGCTGAAGGAGGGTGTTTGATGAGGGGATTAGACGAGACGAAGATAAACAAAGGAGAGGGCTTCACACGAAACGTTAGCAATCACACCGATTCCAGTGTGTAAACACTCACAGTCTCCAGATTATTACATTAATAATTATAGCTAACAACTGAAACATGTTATATTCGCCAAGGTGTGAACTGAACATTTCAGCTTGCACAAACAGAGACACTCCTGCTAATATTTAATGTGAAAATTAATTCTAATTTGAAATCAGCAAGACCTGTTAATGTCTTACTGGCACTATGCAGTGACAAGTATAGTGCTAATAAATTAGAATGGGTAAAAAATTATTTAGGACAACGTCTAGAAATCCAGATTACCCGATCACTCAGGTTGCCCACAACAGGACATTGTTTCTACCAGTCACTTTCAAAACTAGAAACATGGGCCTTATGGGATAATACGAACATGATCCTGATGTAGGAACTATGGTTTAAAGTTACCTTGGGCAGAACATTGCATTTATTGGTGTCTGACTGGGAAGAAAAGAAGGGTCGGCCAGTATCCATCATCTTTCCGGTCCTACGGTTTAGAGCCCTTTCAATGAGATGTCAGAAAGTGACCAGGAGTTTTCTCCAGCTGTATGAAGCACAGAGGAGGGCAGCGCTGCACGTCCCCTACTTGCTGCTGCTGCACTCTGCCTATAAGCTGGGTGAAACAACACTCCTATACTTCCCCGACACATGTGGTTAATACTTGAAAACTACTATCAAATTTAGCAGATGTTTATTCAAATTTTACTCTATGACTCTATGATACTATATCTGGTATAAATAACATTGCTAAACCTTAATCATACATACTTTATTTATGTTTTGCAGAAGAATAATTATTTTTTATTTTGCACAATAATTGTTAATTTCATTATAACTTAAAGATTAAATCATTGTACACATGTTTGCATTACATTTTTGTGTTAATACGGTGAAAATCTCATGCTGGTCCATGTCTAGAGCGCAAAGTAATTATAAATTGAAGCTATATTTTTGAATGGAAGATGCAATGAAAAGCTAAAGCCAAGAGTTGGCAGCAAACTAAACATCTCAAACCAAAACATGGTTTTATGAAAACTCTGGGCACTCTGGCACTTCCCTGCCATCTCATTTCAAGTACTTAAAACTGTACCTATGTAAAACTGAGCAGTTTTGACAGGACAACTTTTTAAACCTTAATATATTTTGATACCTCCAACCAATGCAACCCTAGCCATATCCCAAATGTTTGTTTGGTCTCTAAGAACTCTACATCTTGAGCCACTGAACATGAAACTGCATAGGGCATGAAGAAATTAAGCAACACGCTCAAAGCTCATTTAATTCTGAGATAACCAATTATTGTAATTTCTTTGAATTTTTTGTGTCCTAAACATCATGTAGACTTGTTGTTGGTGATTTCTCAGACACTAACCTGTTTTATTACGACATGAGCATAAACAGACTGACTGGAAGGAATTTGAGATTTAATGATCACCGACTGTAATCTTCGCTGTCTCATAACTAGGGAAGGATGTTGGGAATAATTGAAATCTTGCAAAGAAAGCCAGTTTTAATAAAGAACTTAATGTGCTTATGGTACAAGGGGAAGCCATTAAACTAGACAACAGTCACATAAACTAATGTCAGGGTCCCACACAAAAAATAAAGCCCTTTGGCCCAAAGCCAGCAGGGGCAGGCCAAATCACTACACAACCATGACAAATCTAACACAATTACACACACCGCGGTGTTGAGGGAGCTGACAGAGAGTGATGAAGCCAACATCAAACACCGTGTTGATTAATGGAGAGCAGGGAGGGCCTGACCAGAGAAGGTGTTAAAGGGGGGAGGGTGGTGGAAGGAGAAAGAGGGTAAGGCAGTTATTGATTGTACCTCCTGTGTTCACATTGTGAGGAAGACGACAAGGGGAAGGTGGGGGGGGGGGGGGAGAAAAGGGCAGGGTCCGCCCCGCGGGCGGCACTTTAAACTTAGTACCCCTTTGAGAGCACCCTAAACTAGCGCCCTTCCAATTGGTCATGCTGAATTTTTGATTGACATTCACAAGCGTTTAAAGCTACTAACACCAGACTCCACCCATCCCCCTCAAACAAACACTGTAACACATCCAGAGCTGATTGAAATTCAAAAACCAGTGTCAACGCCACAGGCATGGATGGCAATGGACAGGAGAGGGGGTGGTTGGCTGTGGCTCACAAGGGCCCTATAAACGACAGATGTCAAATCACTTAACAGCTCCTAAATTAGTTGCTTGGGATGTGGGGGAACCAGTCAATGGAGACAATGTGAAGAGGCAGCACAATGCAAATACAACAGGCATGAAGTACAATGTTTCATTTGAGATTGGGTTCTGGTCATTACACCCCTTAGCAATTTCATGTTTGACTTTTTCCTGGTACAAAACTGTGCCATTTACTGCAAAGATTTTTCCGACCAAATGTGTGTAAATTCAAACAGGTCAGTTTGACCCTTCAAAATACAAACTTCATGTCAATGCATTGCCATTTCCTACATCCATTTTCAACTTGCAAACAAACCATTTCCATTTTGCAATGTAGTTCAGTATTTTCCTGAATTACTGACTTAATAGTAAATGGCCCGCACTTTTATAGCGCTTTATTAACTCCGAGGACTCCAAAGCGTTTTACACTTGAATCAGTCATCCACCCATTCACACACTGACAGTGGTAGGCTACATTGTATCCACTGCTCTCCTGGGGCAAACTGACAGAAGTGAGGCTGCCACACAATCGGTGCTACCGGGCCCTCTGACCACCATCAGCAGGCAAGGTGGTTGAAGTGTCTTGCCCAAGTCACGACAACTGAGACGGATGGAGTAGGGGTACAAACGGGCAACCCACAGATTACAGAACGAACCTCCATGACCTGAGCCACCGTCACCCTTTCTGGTATCAAATGGTCATTAACAATTTAAAACTCATAGTTTATTTCGATTGCATATTGTTATGTGAAAACTTACACTCTATTCCTGTTTACCTTGGTTCTGATGCCCATTTGTGCCTAACTGAATATAGTAAAATATGATAGACCCATGATTGAAGCAAAGAGGTGACCTAGTTAACCTCCCTCTGGAGGTTGTTTTTGAGTCATACAACCAAACTGCCTTACAGGAGACTAGAAAAAAATGACTTTCAGTTGATGAAGGTCAAAGCTTGTATGGAACATCCCCCCAGGTACGAACTGAAACATGGTCAGTAAGAAACGACCTGCGGTAGACCGCAAAATGGCAATGTGTAGATAATGGACCCAGAGTGTTTGATACCACAACTAAGAGAAGATGGTCTCAATGGTGCATATTACAAAAAAGCAATAAAGTCAATAGAGGGGAAAGAAAGATACCCAAACTGACCAAAATCGGAAGTACTGTTTGTCCTCTTATCACCTGAACACCCAAAATCAATTTAAGGGGAATGGGGACACGAGCAGCTGGTGAATGACATGACTGCTTTGCGTGAATCTAATTTTCTCTAGGGAGAGGGCTTATGTTGGGATTCATCATTACCTCTGATCTCATATCCCTTTCATATGCTAGCAAATCCCAGGTAAGACGGCCAGACCGCTGGGGACGATACAGGGATTGCGACCAGACAACTCTCAGATTGGACTCTTAGAATTAATCTGGGAAAATCCTCTATTCTAACCTGCTTATCTGTCAGTTAATCGGGGGGGGGGGGGGGGGGGGGGTATCATTTACACCACCGAGTAATAAATATAGACCAGATAATAACTGATCCTGCACCAAGCTAGGAAACCAAAGTGGCCATTTGGAAATGTAAATATCCATAACTTCAATGATTATGTGTACATTAACAAACTGCAATAGGCTCAACTCAAGGTCAGAACAACTTTCCACTGGAGGCCTTCTCAGGTGACAGCTTGCGCAACACCGTCTGGCTCTGAGTCCCCTCTGCAAGCCACAGAAAACTGAGATCGTTATGGTGAAAAATCCCAAACAGGACGGCTAAGTATGAGGACCGCTCTGAACATAATCTGCCACTGGGTGACTTGTTTCTTTTTCCCTCTTGCACTAATTCTTCCCATGACACACTTACATATTTGTTTTGCCCGTAAGCAATGCAGTTCTGCCCAAAAATGCAAACTGCACTCACATTTCACCCAAACTGGGTCAGACCACAACAAGCCCAGCAAGATCCAAAATTATGTAAAAGAAAAACTACTTGTTAGCGGATCTTTGGCCACACATTCTGTATGTGATCTTTGAGTTATTTTTGTCAAACCCAGAGGGGGAAAAAATGTCTGTTTTTATTACCCCAACCTAGTTTGGTCAATTAAGAAGACAATGAGCATCCTGCATGCTTCTGTGTGAGTACAGTTTATTTCCTGCCTTTATTGTTACAAGTGCTGGGCTCATTCAAACATGGATGAAATGGGGTGAGGCCCAGACACTATTTACTCAGCAGGGAGAGACACGAGTCTCTGCTTTCCTAATGGCTTCCTGCATTTCACACAATTGTTTCCCCTCAGGAAATCTTATCTACACAGACTGCAGACGTGGTGACCAGAAAACCCACAACACACGGATACTATGTGTTAATTAAGTATATTTGCAAGGAAATATATATATTTTGTTACTTTAACAAAAATGAAATTAAATATGTTAAATGATCTATTATATTTTCATTTAAAACAAGGCAGCTCTCTGAGGCAACAGAGAAGCATAACTTGATGGTGTATTTTTGGTAACTTGATACAAAATCTCTCTCATAAAATCAAACCAACACAACTGTGACTTGCAAAAGTCCCAAAGGAGGCAGCAAGCCCAACACACTCATTCTAAATCAGCTGAGCTAATCTGTTAGTGCTGTACCTATTGAACTGGAGTGGAGTGTTTGTGTATAATGCATGGTGGAATGACACATGGAACAAAGCCAGAAATTAAAAGTACTGTATAATTGAATATTTACATTAAGGATGTTGCAATTAACCCAAAACATTATTGAAATACATGAAGTTAATTCAGCTAAAGTGATTGAAACATGTGTTAAGTGGCTCAATTAATTGAGGCAAAGATGTTTGTTCTTCAGCATCAAATTAAGATCTCTTCTTGGTGACTGGCATCACCTGAAAAGCCAGTTAAGCAGCAGGTGAAAATCTTTTTTTGTTGTTTTTGTTTGTAAATGAGAGGGATTTTCTATCAATGACCAATTATGGATAAGTTCTCAATGACTTCAGGACATAAAAACAGGTTCCAAAAGTGGTGCGATTAATTTGACCAAAATGTACAAGAAAAACCTAAAACTCAAGTCCTTCTTTGTCTTACTTTCTCTGCCTGACTCATCCGATTTATTCGACACAGCGTTGATAATTCTGCACTGGAAAATAATATACTATTTTCTGCCCTTTTTTGGAAACTTAGCCTTTTATTTTTGAGTTAGACTTTTATTTTTGCCTATTTCTTTTTTGCATTGCAATCACCACCAGTTTTCAGGAAACACCGGATTTTCAGGCTAGCTGTGGGTCGCAAGTAGTTAAAATGACCATTTTCATGGCATTAAGAAACTAACTCTCTTTACTTTGAAGGGACATAAGCTGTTCCTACTGCTTTTAACCTCAGTGACAACCCATGTCCAGGGTTATTTCCATAGTAAATGCACAGAAATGAAATAGTTATTGATCTTCATACACAGGTCCTTGGCTGGAAGACATATAAATTCATTTTCTCAAAATTTTAGTGGATGCTTTTAGGGGCATTCGAATGAGCTTCTAAATCAGATGAGACATGTGCCACAGAATAATAAATAGACCCGAGCCCAGCGGTGAATTCACCTAGGACTTCCTAAGCATGGATATCAATAGTACCCCTTTATAGCTTCAGAACCAGCAGTTGTATTTCAGATGTCACCCATGAGGGGTTAAGCCTCTACAGCATGCACATGAGCCATAGGTATGTAACGGGCAAGCAGAAACCCAGGCCATAAAATCCGCATTCAACCTCCGTCTAGCATGCAAGGAATGTTCTCCAACTGCTTTGCTGTCAGGAGGGGCTATCCTGGCCCCTGCTCTGCAGTGTTTAAGGAGGAAATAATAAAAATGTACTAAATGAAGGAAGATATCCTCTAATGTTGGCATGGGTTTCTTTCTCATCAGAAACAAACTGCTGATGTGGCTATTGTGGGGGTGGAGCAACCACTTTAACAGGCATTCCATGCATCAACCCCACAGGAGCTAAACCCCTGACCCCACCACCCCCAAACTCCCACACCACCACAGTTGTTTGGGGCAAAAAAAAGACACTGAAAGGAAAGAGAGACTCTGCTAATTCGGGGCTGATTGGTTTGGGGAGCTTTATTATTAGATCCTACCTCACTATGCCACAAAAAGCACCCCACAGGCCAGTACTGGCTAATAAAACCACATTACTTTATGACTCTATACTACTTTTGACATTTACTTTTTGAGGTGAAATAAAATTCTGCAAGCTGGTGCCCATCTTCAAAAAATGCCCCCATCTTGGTGCTTGAAGAACTGCTGCATGGAGCGGTCCTGTATTAGGCAGCTTTCACACCTGTTTAATTAAATGATCTTGTGTGAATTTTCATTTAGACCTGCTACACTTCACCACAATATCATTTGCCATATGGCACAGACAGACTGCAGGAAATATTCCGGGCTACTCTGCAGAGTGTGTGTGTGCATGCGTGTGTGCTTTAGAGTGACTTTGTTCAGCTGGTGTCACGAAAGCCTGAATGACATGCTAATGCACTCCGGACCTATTCAGATCACTCCAGGTAAATTAGGGATAAAGGCAGAAAATACATTTTGCTTTCTGCAAATTTGAGCACTGTTGGTTGCTAAGAGAGCGATTAGATGAGTCTACACTGCCCTTCACACAGAAGACATGCATGGTTTGATTTGTTAAAAATGGCCCAATTTATTGGTGGTTAATAGAGATGCCTTAACTGTGATAAGACCTGGCCTGTTTCAGAGCTGGTTAGGAGACTAGTCTCCTCCAAAAACATGTGGATCAATATACAGTGATCACTCTGGAGCAAACGTGGCAATAATGTGAAAGCACACACGGTCCAGAATCTTATGGAAGCAAATCGTTACCATATTTCAAATGAAAAAGCATTTCCAGAAATGCTTTTTCATTTTAAGAATGTGGCTGCATTGTTTGACCCATAAATAAAATTAGTAATCAATCATCCTATTTGCATTTGCATTTTCTTCTTCACAACTGCACATTTTATGCCATAATCAAAAAGAAAACAAAGCAGACATTGCTTTTTCGTGGTCTGCCCGCAGAGTACTGCCCAGAACAAAAAAGCATTCCGAGCAGCGGCGCAGCAGAGTGACGTCAGCAGCCGTTCTTCCTCAGCTCCCTGCTGACCGAGCTACCCATCTTGTTTGGTAGGGGGCGCTGTGCACGTCTGCATTGCATTACATTGCAAACGTGCCGAGAAATTGATTGAATTGCAGCAGGGCCGAGCTCAATTTGTGGCAGTGGCAGGCAGAACTGGTAGTTCCGGTGGCATCCTCATGGCCTGGGACATCCAGCGTGTTTTTAAGCATTTATTTATAATTTTCTGTGAGTGACAAATCAGAATAGCCGCTCGTGCTCTATAATAAACTGGCTTTTTTTGCAATGAAACTTCGTCATCCTTTCAACACGTCACACATACACATAGTGCTATTTATTTTCCATGTCAAGTAAATACAATCACCTTATGTTATGGGTCTAAAGCTGTTTATTAAATAATAATCAATAATGAAATCATTATTTAAAGGTAACAGGCTATAACAATAATGACAACCCATTTGCCGATAATCAGCATCAGCTTCCACAAAAACAGCGACAACCGCATTGGCAAGCTTTTACGGCCGGTCTGGCACCTTCTGGCATCCTGCGGCAGGCTGTGGCAGTTCTGGTGGCAGCTTCGGTGGCAGGCTGTGGTGGAACTGCCACAGGCTGCCACCGCAACTACCATTTCTGCCTGCCACTGCCACAAATTGAGCTCGGCCCTGCTGCAATTCAATCAATTTCTCGGCACGTTTGCAATGTAATGCACTGCAGACGTGCACAGCGCCCCCTACCGAACAAGATGGGTAGCTCGGTCAGCAGGGAGCTGAGGAAGAACGGCTGCTGACGTCACTCTGCTGCGCCCGCCGCTCGGAATGCTTTTTCGTTTTCGAGTTCTGGGCAGTACTTTGCGGGCAGACCACAAAAAAGCAATGTCTGCTTTGTTTTCTTTTTGATTATGGCATAAAATGAGCAGTCGTGAAGAGGAAAATGCAAATGCAAATAGGATTATTGATTACTAATTTTATTTATGGGTCAAATAATGCAGCCACATTCTTAAAATTAAAAAGCATTTCTGGAAATGCTTTTTCATTTTCAAATTTTACATTTCAAATTTAATTTTGGTATCTATTTGCTGGGGTACATTTTGAAAAATAAACCTCAAATGTCATTTTCATTTTAATTAAGTGAAAGAATGAGCAGTCTTGAAGAAAAAAATTAAAATGCAAATAGGATTATTGATAACTAATTTCATTTATGAGTCAAACAATGCAGCCACATTCTTAAAATGAAAAAGCATTTCTGAAAATGCTTTTTCATTTGAAATATGGTAACAATTTCCTTCCATAAATCTTGCCAGATGGACCTTAATAATGTGAATGACCAATATCACCAAACTTACTTTTGTTCTTTCATTGTCGTTCACGTGTAAAATACACCTTAGCAGTGCTTAATTATTGTTAAAGATGTGTCTCAAATCACCTCTCCAGCAAACATATTCCATTAATGCCTTTTCATCCATATTCCACGCAAATTGGAATGACTTTGGCGCCATCTTGGAGTTATGGTCAATTATGCTTAATTTGCATTCTAAATATCTAAACTTACATTTGAGGTATGTGCTATATTTATTTATATTTTGTACTTTTATTTAGCAAGTTCCTGAAAACAAAAATGTATTGTGTATACAAACAATTTTTAATACGGTTTAACATTTTTATATAACTCCATACATTCTGTGGGAAAGGGTTAATGAGGCTTTCTCTCTGTAGTTAAAGATTAGGGTGATGGCAAGGAGGCCTTCCATGCTCAAAGACTTGGAGCACAAAACCAAAGAAAAATTGACAAAACACCAGAAAAAAATGCAAAGAACTGTTTTATAAGGGTTTGGTTGATGTAATGTCAATAAAATTTGTTTCCATTGATTATTGAGAATGGTATAGATAATTTTCAACATACCATATTTTAAATGTAATGTAAATAAAAGCAGATGAAGTTTTTTTTTCCTTGTACATTGTTTTATTTATTATTAGAAGCAAACTACTTAGTTGAAAGGAAATAATTTAAAATCTTAATCTGCCAAGGGTATGAATAATTTGTGCTTAACTGTATAAACTCTAAACACTTCTGATGGTTTATAACTCAATAACCTAGTGGCACAAACTCTGCTGTAAATCTATTTGTGAATTTGTTCATTTAGCGTTTGAACACATAAAATAGACACAAATACATTGTTACTGGTTTGTGTGGCAAAAACTGTCAAATCCCACTGAGTTTCCAACTGGCTACCACAACACACTCAGGGAGAGATCATTCCCATATCTGAGCTCCTACTTCTGAGGCAAATTATACAGTTTAAGTTTAATTTGTCAAAGAAATTTGGATTTGACACTAAACGCGATATCTTCATGTCTAGACTTCAGTGTGTGCAGTAAAATCAGAAGAATGGGCCTTTGTAAAAGAAGGTCTGCTTCAAATTTATTGGAACGACAGAAAGGAGCCACAGCATTGATTGCTTCTGTCATGAAACAACAAAGTTAGTTAAGAAGACCCAAAATATAACAGACAACGAAGGAGCCTTGATACTTCAACCAAGAATTTTACAGTAACTTCTTTATTTGAAATTTTAACAGGAAGTGGTCAAACACTTGTCAACAGGGTATGGTTCAAAGAAAAAAACAAAACAAAAAAAAACTCACTTTATATCTTCGGGCAAGAATGTAATTACTTTACCCTTTAAGTTAATTGGTGGAAATTGTGTTTGATTGTAAAATTCGCTCAAATTGAAGTGTCTGGAAACATGGCGGCCAATCATATCCAATGGACCTACACTGACCTTATTGAAAATATTAAGTTAGATACAATTTATATTCTAGATTTAACTCATCAGTTCAGAAGAAAGTTTTTTAAATGTTTCTCACATCGATTACACTGAACGTTTTCAGGTTGTAGCCTTGGGGTCATTCAGTTAACAACTTTATGAGCCATATGATTAATCAACCGATCAAACAAAGACTAATAAATGGAAAGCATTCATGTACTGTCTACAGACCTATTAAAGTAAAATGTGGCTTGGAATAATAAAACAAAAACAATTAACACATGGGGACAAACATGTCAGGGACCTCATCTTAGCATGATTGAAAGTTGGCCAATAAATGAACAGACAGGTTTACCGGTAGTCATTAATGTTCATCTCCCTGTGTTCCTGATGGGAAACCTCATTAGGAATCTGTTGGTAGCAGCTGGCCTGCTATCCCAACCCATTACTGAACCACTACGCCAAAACCTCTGCCACGGCCAGCCCCCCCGCCCTGCTCTCCATCCACATCCCCTCGTGTCTCATATGACATCTGTGTCTCAGGGTTCTGTGATGGAATGCTGCTGGCCTGCCATTTCTCTGCAGGTGCTCCCTGTTGGCCGCCGTCTACTTCGCACCCACGCTGCTGCTGTGGCTGAGTGACCTGTCAAAGGCTGGGGCGGGGATGGGCAGTGCCGGTGGAGTCCGGGTTCAGGAGAGGATGCTTAAAGAATGTAAAAAGGGATAACTGCAGATGCCTTCTATCAATGCCCGTCAACCTGGACAACAATCCTCCCCTCTTTGTGCTGTCCTGCTCACTCTCTGCCTGCTTAACCTGGCTGTGTCTCCTCCTCCTCCATGACAGAAGAAAGTCGAGGCTGTACCTAAATACAGATGAAGAGCTCAGTCCTTTTCACGTGAACTCCTCTTTAGGGTGCTATTTGGTTATTCTGATGTGAAGCAATAAAGTCAATCATTTCAAAACTGTCAGCTTCCTTTGCTGTCACTGTATATCACTGTATACTAGGCACGGCCAGGTTACCGGTTTCAAGATATACCAACGTCTTAAAAAGTTTGTTTTAAAAAGCATTAAATTACAGTATGAAGTGCTTTTGGAGCATTTTTAATAGTTTTTGCTTTTTTCAATACAAGCAGTAAGATCATGTAATATATTGTTTTAAATTTTTGTAAATAGTGTGATACAGACATTAAAATCATGGTATTTGCACCATGGTTATAATACTGTGAGAATCTCTAACCAGCCCATGCCTAATGTATAATTATCGTTTTGATGAAAAGCTGCCCGTTTTCTCCTGGTTCTCAGAAATAATGTGGTGTGAACAACACAACCACAAGGACACACCTTATTTTATTATTTTTTGCAGCCTTGGATGCAAGTCAGATGGTTTATTTAGCGCAAAAACATCTTGCATCTTGCAAGTAAGTGCTGCGATGGAGGAGTAAAAGCACAAAAACACAGAATCAAACAAGGCAGCCAAGTCCATTACATCACTGCAATTTATTTAGGCCGTATTTCCACAGTTTGAGCTGACCTCGCTTAGCTGTAGATGAGCTCAGAGCTGGTGAGGGCCTGGCTCCAAAAACACGATGCAAAGTCACTGCAGTCAGGAGGACAGGTCCCTCCCTGCCAAAGGGGAGCTCCCTCCAAACAAGAGGGCCTTTATCTGACCGTGGTCCTCACAAAGAGCCGTTTCTAGCTGGGGTTCAGAAGCAGAATCGCTGGTTAAAGTCACCACAGCAGCAGGTGAAAATAAAAATAAAAATTGTTAGGCTGAATGGAGGGATTGAGTAAGACCCTCTTAACTATGAACCTTCAACTGTTTAAACTGAACGCCTGAGACTGAAGCTGCTCTACAAGCAGAGACAGCAGCATGGAAAAGTACAGAAAACAGCGTCCTCCGTTGCTGACGCTGTAACACACCGTGCCAAGTTTGCTGCAGAACTTCAGTGGCTTCTGTGGGATGCTCAAAATCCTAGAAACCAGTTTCCAAGACTTCACTAACATTAGAGAGAGAAAACAAAACAGCAGCTTCAAGCAGGTTTGTTCTACCACTGCTCAACAGATCCACAGCGTCTAATTCACACCCAAAGCACCTCTGCTGGATAAAGTGAGCAGACTAAGAGAGATGGAACCGATTCTAAAAGAAAAATTTTTATGTTTTCTAATGGGAAACATCCAATGTTATTTCTAAGAATCCTAAAACAAATGTTTTTCTTGGCATTTTTAGGAACCAAAGTTTAGTAAAACCAAACCACTTCATTTTAGAAGTCGGAGCTGGAGGGAGTTCGGTACAAAGCTCGAGTTAATTCAGCTATGAAACCTCTCCAAACTTCATCAGTAACACAGCTGTTTCTCGCCCAGTTGGGTGGCATACAGCTGTAAAAATATCCGCCCATCGATACGCAGACAAACACAAACCATTCAGCCGTGTGTGAAGCTGCCAAGAGCCACAGCCGGCTTCAAGACGACGGCAGCGAGCTCAACCGAGCAGCGCTCGCAGTCGCCCCTCTGTCACTGCCTGCTCCTCACACCCTCTCAGCAAATAAGAGGTTCCTTTGAGTCAGTGGAGGCTGCTTGTGTGTGTGTGTGTGTGTGAGATCTCTTCAACTAACAGAAAGGGCAGACAAAGCACGATGTTCAAACAAGATCATGAAGGTTGAAGAAACGAGATTAATAATAGGACAGAGGGAGCATCATAGAACCTATAGGTGCATCTGATGCACCATTAGGTGAATTATTTTAGTAATTTAAGTATTACAACTGATTCTATAGTCTATTTTCATGCAGAGCAATATAGTTCAAAGATTTATTTTGTGACAGTTATTTTTCCAGAGAAGGCAGACATGAAGTGGGGTAGATGGAGGGGGAAGACGTGCAGCATAGGTCTCTGGGGTCACAACGGCTGCATCCCGGACTGAGCCCTCCGTATATGGGTTGCGTGCTCTACAGCTATGCCATGAGCCGCAACCCATTCAAGCACATATTTTTTCTAACTTTGACAATGTAAAATGTAAAAGTAATGTAAAAGAACAATAAAAAGTTATTTTTAATATGATAATGTTAGGTTATGGCCATGTTATGACCAACAAAAATCACAAGGATGTCTACTTACATGTCCAGCAGACATTCATTGACACTTTCGAGAAAGGAAGGTAAGCCACAAAAAGTCAATGCTATGAAAGCTGGTTGTTCACAGAGAGCTGTATAATCAATAGAAAGTTGAGTGGAAGGAAGAGGTGTGATTGAAAAAGTTGCATGAATAAGCAACAGCGATAAAGGCAGGCTTCACAAGATTGTGAAGCAAAGCCACACAGGAGCAAAATCCAAGTTGCTTGAGGTCCAGTGTGAAGTTTTCATAGTCAGGACACCGTTTTCTCAGGTTTTCTTCAAGTTCAAGGCTAGCACAGCCATTTGCCATTACATTTTTTAAAAGTTCATGCTTGACATTGCTGAGAAGCTTTGAGGCCTGCGGACAAGCAGGCACCCATATTCATATTAATTTCAGCTCAGTCAAACTCCAGCATTCCACTCAGAGATACACACTGTTCACTAGAGCCTCAAAGGGGGCGATAATGAACACTGTCAACTGAAAAGACAGAATAAAGTAATTTCTCACCAGGTTATTAATGTAGTTCTGGTTTCCAAAAGATCAAATTATCCAGCACGTCTCACCACACTGTATTTAATAAAAAAACACAAAACTGAAAGAAGTGAATAAATCTGCAATTTTGTTTCACTGTTTATTTTAACAGTCATTTGTTTGGAGCAACTCTTTAAATGAAAGAATAACTGAAGGCCGCCATTTAAGCATCCAGACTGAACATCTCCATGCCACGCTGCACCAATGCAGTAACTCATGCAAAAGGACCCAGTATGTGCACAGTACACTTATACTGGGTTGTCTGTGTACTGTAAGTGTACAGTACACAAACAAAGTTTTCAGTATCCTCAGAATTCTGTGTTAAACGTTCTATTTAAAAGGTCCTCTGTATCATCAGCTAAATTTAGGCTTTTAATTATATTAAAACTCTAATCATGAAAACAAACAGAACTCATCTCTTAAAATACATCACTCCTTGTAATGAATCTATATGAGATATTACAGAATCAAATTAATGACATAAGTCCGGTTTTCATTGTTACCTCCAGATGATCAAAACAGGCTCTTCCAAGACGTAAATAATAGAAAACCTCCTTCTGCAGGCTGAATTTAATTCTGCAAATACAGCTTAACAACTCCACTTCTCCCTGAACTCAACTACTGAAAATACTTTTGGGAAAATTCATCACAACTTTGACATCTTCCAGAAATACAGCATAGAATAAATTAATGTCTGTGAGCCGCAGGGTGCTGGACATCCAGCAGCTATGGTTCATGCAAATGAAGGTTATTAATCTATCTTCAAGAACAGTATTAATATTTCTTAACTTGCAACTAGGACTGTGAAGTTTATTGGACCAATTCTACTTAGGATTGTACAACTTTGCATGAAGCTGCAAGACAACAAACATCTTTGCATAGGTTAAGGTGAAAAGAAAGAGCTCATGCTCCTTATCTTAAATGTTTTCTATTCAACATTGTATCTTTCCCTTATTGTCCTTCTCCAGTTGCATAAAACGTGTCAGGATGCCTGAACTGATTTGAAAAAGGCAACCTACAAAAATGTCTCTATTAGTTGAAGCTCATCGAACAAGCTCAGCTCAATGAGTCATAATCCTGTACACCTCAAACCTGCAAGCTGGAAAGATCAAGATAAAATCTGAGGATCACTTCCTGTAAAAACTGCATCTTCAGCCCTGCTGGGCTTGAACAACGCTCATTCCTGAGAATGTTTTACCTGAATGCAAGACCAAGAAGAAACACAGGCTGCTTCAGCTACAATGTATGGAAAGACGTGCACCTTGACCCTGGAAAGACCGGGCAATGCCAGGATGCTTACAAGAACGAGAGCAACAGTGACTGCAGCATAGCAGAACATAAATATTACAGAACATATCTCAGCAGAAGATGACAGCTGGCTTTTCATGCAGCCTCCTCTTACAAGCCTGCATAGAGCCCTGACTGTATTTGTAAGTCAGAAGAATTGTTATTTGTATCTAAACAGTTTATGCTTCTAGTTTTAAAAAAAAAAGCATGCCGCTAACATTTAGTCAAAACAGAGAAGATTTGATCCAGATGTCTTTGAGATTACAGAAGTATGTTTCCAGATCTTTTTCCTGACATTTAAAAGAAACAACAGCTCTCACAGACGTCTCAGATAAGCCATCTTAAACACCGCACTAACATCACTGTGAGGCTTTACAGGCTGAGAGGAAGCAGTTTACTTCTACATATGATTCCCACACATTGTTCACATCAGAACTCCAGACTTTTACAGACTAAAATTTCCAATGTTCTCAATCTTTTTCAGCCAGTTTTCAAATTATGAATGCACAAGTATAAGTAGTGCATAAGTAGTGGATTTACAATATTGGACGGATGGACGGACGGGAAAAACAGGGATTAAGTTCGGTAATGCAAATATTTTTCCAAACTCCCTTTTCTATCTCATATGTATCCAGACCTGGAAATTCCTTAAATCAAAATCAATTCAACTACAATTTGGAGACTGGACCGGTGCAACATGTGTATCACCCTGAAGGAAGATAAAAGAGCTCCTCCAGAGCTCATTAAGCCTGAGCGTCATTCAGTCACAGCAGAACAGGACAGCTCTGAAAGCACCGCAGCCTCATTTTAACATTTATTCTGTTTTTACATGAAGAGCAAAATAGGGACAGGGATACAAGTGTTTCCAGCTCAGTCTCCTGTAAAAGATAAAGCTTGTTCTAATGTCTCACGGGGTAACCAAAGGAATGTTCACACTGTTCAGCACGGACAGCTTTCTGCTCTCCTGACAATATTCCACAGTTTCGTTTTGTTTTTGTCTTTTTTACATGAAAAGGTCAGGCAGACATCCATACAACACAGCAAGAAAACTGGTGCTTCTGATATCTTCTTCAGCACAGCAGGAGATTCCCCCGAAGAGGATTTGAAGTTCACCATTTAGAAGGAAAACACAGCTGACCAATCACAACCTGGAAGCGGGCTGGCAGGGGATGGTGATGGTTCCGGACAACACTTGAACACCGTTTTGCAGCAGTTCCGATTAAAAAGGTTTAGTGTTAAGAGAGCAGGCTTTCTATGGGCACAAATGATAGATGCATCAGATGTGCTTCGTTAAAGTAGGTTAAAACGAATCCAGCAAGTCAGCAGGTAAAGGAGACCTGGTATGAACATGATGAACATAAACTGACAAACCAGGATGAACCTGTTGGAAGGCTAAAAAACATGAAGGGCTTGTCGTTTTAGAGGCATAACAAGCTGAGAATTTGAGCATTAATGGGGGGAAATTAAACCTACCAGCTGGTTTAGGAGTGCCAGGGAATGCCCACGGAAAAACTGGTGGAAACGGGTAGGCGGACGCTGGGACAGATTGACGCCTCAGTCGAGGAGCAACAGATTTCTGCCGTCAGCCTGATGGACAAGCTCATAACACAATCCTGGCTTCTCTCCACTCCACACAAAGAGCTGGGGGGACCAAAGTTTCTACAGACCCTCCGCCACATGCTGCTGATACCAGTGGCATATCTATCAAGTAGCCAACTGCAGACACTTAACCAGGTAATATCCGCTCGTTCTACTCTTAATGTGACCCTGTAACCGACCTGGGCATTTTAGGGTTCCTGGGGACACACCCAGCACTTGAGATGTTGCGGACTGGCCCGCTATATCAGTGTGTGTTCTGAAATTATCACACTGTTTGAAATGTAATATTTATTTTTTCAAATTTTCCTGAATTCACACTTTGCATATTACTAAGATATCCAGCCTTTCGGATGGAGTCTCACTGCAGTAGATGCTCCTACCTCACACACATCATAGCTTGCAATACACTAAAGGTCACAGAGGGCACAGAATTTGCACAACATCTCAAACTAATTTCCTTATATGGTGCAGCCATAAAGTCCAAGGTAAGTGCGTCCGTTTGTGGATTACATCCTGAATTTCCATGAACAGTCTAAGTATATAGTGAAATACATCTTTTATTTTTTGACCACTGCTTTTCTAAAATATTATTTACAGTTTATTCTGCAATATATTGAACCATAATCACCATTCTAATATTGTTGTGAATGCAATAATTGGTAGGTGAATATATTTTAGGTGTCATGCATCCACACTATGCATATCAATAATAAATCTGGCCAGTTGGATGACTGCACCTGTCTCTAATTCCCACGTGTGGTGTATGTTTTAGACCAGCTAAAGCTCACAGATAGCGGCGGACACATTGTAGAACGTTGATAAAAGGAAAGCTTTAGGGAACGGTGGGTTAATCATAATTGATATCCTCAGCGCAATTTTGAGCCTGAACTTACAGGAAGGATAATATGTAGGGATGCACCAATACGAAGATTTGGAAAATCTCTCTACCCTTTTGGCACAGTGAATAAACGACCACACCACTGACATTGCTTCTCTGCTTCAGTTAAACAACCCACAATCCTGCTCTGCATCACTATCACGTCACATGTTTACTAGAAAAAAGCTACTAATAAGCCTTAGCAGGTGTATGTTATAAAATAAGAAATGTTACAGGTGACATTAGACTGGTAATAATTAAAGTGTCCTATTTTTTTTACCAGCAGCAGGGATAATTTTTTTATTTTTGTATTAAAACCAGTGAAACCAGGCTATTTTTACTTCATTTAACCACACCAATGAATTCCTGCCATACACACCCATAGAAGCAAATTCAGACGCCAGAGATCCATGCCAGCTGATCACTTTGAGCCCCCCACCCGACACACACACACTCCCACGACCACCAGCAGATGTCAAGCCATCTATCCTGCAGATATTGATTCCTCGCTCACACTTTCAATTACATGTGATAAACTGCGGCGACACCTCTCTCAAACTTTTATTTAAGCCTCCACTAACTTAGATGTACAAAAGCAAAATAAGGCAAGAGCTTCACCTTACCATCACTTATAAGGAAACAGAATAAATCAACCCCCCCCACCAAATCCAAACCGGGTAGCTTCATTAGTGAGGCAGAGGAGTCGAGCACATTGCCAAGTGCACAATTATCCATCCCCTCATGGACAGGGGTCATTATGAGCGATTGGAGCCCATAAATAAATGATAGGTAAACAGCACACTCTACCCATCAGAGACTGCTTCTGAGTCTGTATGATGCCCCCGCTCAACTCATCAACAGCTGAGACCAACGTGTGCAAAACGATCCCTCCGTTTTTGAGCTTAAAAAATGAAGTAAGAGGTTAGAGAAGTGCCTAATAGGCTGCGGTTACAAATTAAACAGCGAGCCTTCCCACTTATTTTCTTCCAAAACGGGAATGCGGGACCACCAGGGCTTCCCAAACAACATCGCAAAGGTGGTAAATTATGTTCTTAAAGGCGAAATCCACCGGGAAGACCCCAAATGCCGCAAAGAAAACAAGGGGTTGTTTGGAAAGCCTCTGCAGAGTTGCATCCGAGGTGGTCTGTGAGGATAAGACCCCGGAGACAGCACTGTAAGAGCGGAGGATTGGCGAATGTTTGCACATTTCAGTAAGTTGTTTGCACTGTCCACAGGGAGACAATCAGCACACAACTCCCTCCCAGGAGGGCTACAGAGATAAGATAGTGCCTAAATGGATTTTATAGTCCTCTGACTGGAACTTGTTTACAAAAGCCTAACTTATTAAGGCTTTTTAAAAATCCAAACAACTCCTCACAAGCTGCAGAAGAGGAAAAGGAGCAGAGAACGGAGGAAAAGGTGAAACCTTTTTTGCTCTTTAAACCAAAGAGAACGGAGTAAACTTTCAAGTTAGACCCAGAGATCTGCCAGCTTTGAGAGATAAGCTCAGGCCTCAGTCAGGATCCCCAAAAATGTGTTTTAAATAGACACAAACATTCAGAGGAGAATTGGAGGGGGGGGGGGACCCCACAATTAGTAACATGAGACTCTCTGCGTGTGGGTCCCGGCCCAATTCTCTGGAATCAATCAAAGCTCCCAGAGGAACTCTGCGGACCCCTTAATCTCCTGGTTTTATTACTTTCCAGACAGTCAGCCTGCTTCAACCCTACCCCCATCTCTCTTTTGTACTGAACTCCACCAAAGCCAAGGAGGGGCTTTTTCTTTTTCCTCTCTCTCTCTCTCTCTCTCTTCTTCTCTCCATCTCTTCCACTACTGCAGAGCGCTTTCATTCAAGAGCGGGTCTTTCATCAGCCTCCACACGCAAGAGAGTCCAACAGCTAGCAGAGGCCCATCACTCTCGGTGAATTCATTCTTTTTAACTATAGAAAAAACAAACATGTGACGAGTTCTTCTTCTCGCTATGACACATTAACTATTTTGCATATCACAAGAATTAAGAGGGAAAAACTGGGCCACATGGCACAACAGTCAGAGATGTTTTTTTTTTTCCAGATCACATGTTGCTGATCTTGACTGTGCCTTCCAGCTTTGACGAAAATGAATGATACGACCAGAGATGCACCACAAAAATGTTTTTTCCACAGATCAGAATAGGCCAATTTTCCCTTAATTTGCGCTTACTGGTGATCAGCAGGTAGACCTGAAATAACGTTGAAAATCCGTATTGACCAGGAAAAGCATGATCTGTGCACTTTGATATGGCTGGAGCTGTGCGCGCTACAATAAATGCAGGGTTATCATGAGTGTCCCATTGATCTAGCTGGGAGAAGCTGTAGGGAAGGGTTGCAGAAACACATTCTTTTTTATGACAACAGCATGACTGGTCTTCACTTTAAAATATCAGGAAACTAAACAGTTTCCTTCTGTTTATCTGTCTTCCAAGTAAATATTGATGCCCAGGTAGTGAGATCTCTGCTGGACTGATGATACAAAATGATAAACTTTTTGCTTTTGAGTAGAGATGCACATTTCAAAACCCAGAATTCTAACTTTTTCAGTCCATAAACCAGCAGCTTTCTCAGGTGATACTGGTTTCCAGGTTTCCTTTGAGGTCTGATCTGCCCATTCCTATACTGGATTATGTATCAAAATCCTAACCTTTATCTGAGGTTGACTAAATTCAACATAGTGCATCAATATATAAAGTTTTTTGACATAAACTAAACATTGAAGTTGTTATTTTGGTGTATCTAAGGAACTGGAACTGGAAAATAAGAAATCTGATCAGAGAAGATTGGGGCATCTCTATGTTTTAAAGCTTTAAAAAGAAATCAGAAAAGGGTCAGTGGCATATGCCTTCATGCAGAAATGGTTCTTACCTTATAATTCTTTCATTTTCTGTTGGACTTGACTAACTGACTAACTAGACTAAAGAACCAACAGCACATTTACTCTTCTATGAATGATAATCCTTAGAATAAAAAAAGAAATTGGCCGGGCAGACCACAAAGAAAATCTGAAATAGTTATTGGCCAGGAAAAACCAGATCAGTGCATCGCTAGTTTTGCTTGATAGAAAGCATCTTCTGCGACCACACAGCCCCTCACACACACATGCAAACACTGATTCACACAGGCCACAAGGCAAACGTCTATAGACGTGCTTGGATCGGCCATCTGTAGCCGATCCACAGTCATGTTAGGGAAACAGCTCCGCTGCATATCTGGACCTTTTAGGAGACAAGCACATATATAGGCAGACAAAAGGACGGAGTGTGAAAGCATGTTGGTTTGGGATGAAACAGCGCGCCTGGTTATGGAAAAGTAGCCCACTATCAAAGTTAATGGGCGCCTGACCTGAGCGCAGCTCAAAGAGCGCCTATATATGCCTGGTTTTCAGAAACCCTTCCCTGCGCTTGAGTTCTGTTTCAGAGCCAAACCCGTGATCCAACTATAGGTAGGCCAATGTGAGTTTAATGGAGGCGGGTGGAAGAAGCCAGCAGCTCAGAGATGAGCTTTACCTTTGTCGACATGCTTTGCTGCGGTGCTCTCCGCGTAGAGAAAGGTGAGACAGAGGAAAGAGAGGAGCGACAGAGCTCCCCGCTCGGCCATCACTTTTCACAAATAAATCTCCGCACACCTCGGGAACCCCGGAGAAGATGTTCAAAAGCCCCCAAAAATAAATCCTTAGAATCCCAGGCAAACCTCCTGAAAACGCACCAAGGAGGGTAAAACAAAAGTTCAAAGTCCTAAAATGTGCAGAAACATCCAGATCCAGGTACTTCTAGAGCTCCTCTGGTGAAACATGCAGCTGGAAGGAGAGAGCCGCAGGTTGGAGACTGTTTTCTTAACTTGGTCGAAGCAGAGGTCGTAAAAAGGAAAAAAAAAAAAAAAACACCACACTGAGATCAATCCATTGCCGCGGAGGCGCAGCCTAGCAATGGTTTTGCGCACTATTACGCACCAAACAGATCACTACACTATACTCCGATATCTGCTGGGCGTGGAAAAAAAACAAGAAAGAACTCCGCTGGAGAAAAGATCAGATCCGACCAGAGAGGAGAAATATGTGCCGTGGCCAGCTCACTGCTCAGGGACGGGACGTAAGAGTGAGCAGCGTGCCGAAGGGCTGGATCTGCGGCTCCCCGGAAAACAGGGCGCGGAGTCTCCCGGAAGCTTGGATCCTGGCTGTCCGTGTGCTCAGGCAGAAACTAAAACACGGTGTGGGACCTCACATGGGCAGTAGAGAAACCTGATGACTGTGATAGACCTCACCAGGGTCCCTAAACTTTGAGTGAAGCTTGGTGTGGGAGGGAAGTGCGCCTGAGGTTTGTATAAAAAAACTAGAAAACCCCTCATAGAGCGCAGACCTCCAGCAAGGCAGCAGGGCCATTGACGCATTTCAGCTTTTTTTTTGCTACTGACATGATGAGGAACCATGTGGGAATTCCAAGTTGTCACACTATGATCTGGCAATGATAAAAGAGTCCTTTAAAATAAACCTGGATCCGTATCACCACCAACATCTAATCATCGGCTCCTTGTCCTAAGGCGCACCTTGTCTGAAATGTTCATCAAAATCCGTTTATAACGTTTTTGAGATATTTTGCTAGTAGACAAACCAACACAAAAACATAACCTCCTTGGCGGAGGTGATAAAAATTAAGATGCATACATTTAAATTAGAACCAGCTGGCATCTCCAGCAAACTTTTAAAGGAATGGTCTCGGATTCCCTCATATATAATACAGTACATATGATATTATGACATATCACAGATATAACCCAAAATACTTTTTTAAATACATATAAACAATCTGTATATTGTTTCTGGAGCTCTAGGTCATATTTTGCACACGTTCAGTTGAAATTGGGACAATTTTTTAATTGATTTTTGATCTTCATTTAACATAGACTTTTTTAAAACAAATTTAACTAGCGCAAACAATCATAATAATAATGATGATCAAATCTAGTCTCAAACAAAGAGCTTTCCTACTAATTCATTGCTTTACCATTTGATCTTCACATTAATTCCAGGACTTTTCACATCTATTATTCATGACTTTAATATGATAATGTTGGTGATATTTTAAATGCGAAATAAACTCCGCATCTGCATCTGGAACGTTCTGTCAGCACTGCATTATATTTACTTATATGAATATTTAACATCAGGTTCAACAATGCAGTATCATTCAAGTAACAGAAATAAACAATTGAAATACCTTTAAAATGTTGCAAAATGTCATAAAGTCAACTGCTATTTCTGGTGAGAAATACAGGACACCCCCACATTAATTCACACTTAAAATGGCTTAAATCACACGCAGGCATAACACATGAGATGCACTTGATCAGATTTTTTGCCCAGTTTAAACCTCAGACATTTAAGTTGGTGTTCTCGTCATCATTGAAGTGGGATTAACAGCAAGGTGAGATTAAACAAACTCTCTCAGTCCCTCAGAAAGACGACTGTAGCAAGTTATGAGTTGGTAAAGGATTAAAGGAGGTCTCAGTAAATCAAATCAGCAATTCCACAATACAGGAAAATAATCTGCATTTGGAAAACATGGAGAACAACAGCCAACATGCTCATGACCACTAGTGATATGAAAGAGCATGCCTGTACAACCTGAAATAGATTGCACAGGTTTCCCCTTGGAGATGTGCAGGGAGGAAATCTTTGCTCTCAGAAAAACCTGAAGGCCAGATGGAAGTTTCCTAGAGAGAACCTAAAAAAGACCAGAACTTCTGGAATAATGTTCTTTAGGCAGATAAATTCTAATTGACTTACTTGAGCACCAGAACAGAAGACATGCTTAAATAAACCAAAAAGACCTCATGACAGCCGGGAGCCATAGAAGTGTCATGTATTGAGGAGGCTTTCCTGCAGCAGGACCTGGCCAGCTCAATATTATAGAAATGATGGTAAATTCTACCGTTTATCAGAGGGGGTTTGAAGAAAATGCGAAACAATCTATAAAAAAATTATAGCTGAAGCAGAACTAGACCCTGCAACACAACAATGAGTGAGAAGTAAGAAATGGAAAGTGCTAGGTTGAGTCAAAGCCAAGATCTTGACCCTAATTGATTCACATAAGTTTATATCAAAGTTCATATTTAATGTTGGTTAATTATTATTATTATGTTTATCATTCCTGTCTATTTAAAAAGAAAAAACATAGAAAGTAAGAAATAACAATTAAAAAGAAAGTTTGTATACTTTTGTCTCATCTCCTGTTGACTGACTTGTTCCTAATATTGTCTTTCAGGGTGCACAATGTGCTGGTAACCTGCTGTAAAATGAATCCTGGTGTCACTTTATGTTGAAAGGACAGAAACATGAAACTAAACTCAGTTTTGAAGAGTTTTGATGGTATCCTGGAGAATGGCTGACTGAGATCCAACTGTGAAAGAAGATCTTATTTCGTCTCACAAGATTCCCATGCATTAAGAGAGTTCAATAGCAGTGAGTCTACATTATATTTCACCTAGTGACAGACAGGTTTTCCTTTTAAGAAGCTTCACAGATACATCTACGGCAGCTGAAAATCTTTCCCCAATGTATAGGGATATTTTCTGTTCCTTTTCAGGATTATCCAAACTGGCACAGAGGCCAACATCTGTAACTTGACTCTTAAAGACGATTTCACGTTGGCTGGAAGTCAGGAGATGGGATTAATTCCGTTAAGTTTTTATATTAAGTTGCTTAAAATAATACACCTGTTTTGTGTTGTTTAAGGGCAGGGAAAGGAAGAAAGGATTGGATATTTTATGAACATTGAATTTGCTGATCACCTGATTGGGTTGTTCTTGTTTTTAAGGGATAAGGTTGTTAGAAAAGCTGACAGCTTGTTCACAGTTAAATGAATCAGAATCCTGAAAGCTCAAACAAGAACTGGTGTATTCTCCTTCAGCTTGTGACTTGGCTTTAGGGAGAATCAAAAAGGGAAAGGGTGTCTTTGTTGAGCCAACACTGCTCCTAGCTTCCCTTTTACACACTGAACATCGCCCCCTGCCGGTATGACTCATTCACGGCAGATTAATCATGAACACATCAGCTCCTTGGGCATGACAGAGACTTTTGTTTGGCTGCTTGCTGCCCTGGACATGTTCCCATTTGATATGTCAAACATAACATTTTCATTTTCACTGATAATGATAATACTTTGTGCTTCAGCGATGGCATGGTGTGCCTCCAGGCTCACCTCCTGGACTAACAATGTTTGCTTTATGCTTTTATCACAATATTTTACATCACTTTTCATTCTCGAACAAACAAAAATCATCAAATACATCAAATGAGCTAAAAAAAGAAAGAAAAACACAGAATTTTATTTTAACTATTTAGCTGCTTTCTGTGAGATCTCTTCTTGCTATTGGTCCAGAGCATGTGTTAATCAGTCCAGGACATGCACAATTCACTGGCAACACAGACATGCTTACCACAGGTTAACAGAGTGAAAATAGGTCAAATGTGATTGGGGAAATAAAATACAGTGTCAGAAAACGGAAGAGTTAATGAGCAACTTATTTTTGATGCTGAAATTAATTTTAGAGCTCAATTTCAAATCTATAATGTAGATAGGAAGAATCAGTCTATACCAGGAACTTTACTAAGCTGATTCACAGTTTCATAGTCTGATGTAGGCTTAAACAGAATCCAGTCCACATTGTGGACATGGTCAAGACTGCATCAGATTGGTAAATTAGTGTTTGAAAATACCATGGTGTAATGTGTGTTGATACAGTGTGTTATCACACACTTTCCCTTGGCTTTCACTTTAAATGTTTGCTGCAGAAAGCTGTGATCAGCCCAACATTGATTTGCACCCCTGACAAGAATCTGTCCTAAAATAAATTAATCTTTTACTGAGGCATTGTTAAACCAATTTAGAAAAAATGGGTTTACTTTTTAGTTGTTTTAAGCAATAATTGGGTCATCTTACTTTCTCTGAGTTTCCAGGGTGTTTATTTCTCTTGGAATGGTCAGTCAAGTAACGACAAACTGATTCATAGCAGAGATGGTCAGGTTATGAATGTTCCTTTTTCATGAATTAGTTCATGTTTCATGATACATTGTTTCATGAATGTTTCATGTTTCCATCACACCTACACACCGCCTGGCCGTCCAAGCAAGTTTACCTTGAAAGCAAACTGCAACATGCTAAAAGAAGTCTCCAAAACTCTAAAATGTCATCACAAGACCCACGGTAGGCTTTTTTTTAAAAATCAGAATGAGACTGTACTGGTTGAACCTCCATTTGAGGTGTACAAGGGGTAAACCTTTGCTCTCCATGAAAACAGTGAAGGCCAGAAATAGGTTTTACCGAAGAGAACATAGACAAGGACCAAGACTTATTTGTCTTTGTAATGCTTTTTTTCTTTTAGAAATAAGTCTAAAATTCTAGCGTAGCATAGAGGTGGAAGTGTTATGGCTTGAGGTCACTTTTCTGCAGCTGGGCCTGGCCAGCCCACCATTATACAATCCACCATGAATTACACAGCGTAAGAGAGGATACTAGAGGAACATGTTAGACCATCTGTTAAAAAACAAAGTTAAAGCAGAACTGGACCATAAAACAGGAGAAAGACCTAATATATACCAATAAATCCACCATAGAATGATTTGACACAAAGAAATGGGAAGTCTTTGGTTGAGTCAAAGCCCAGATTTTTATCCTTTGAGATGCTACAAGGTGACTTGAAAGTAGTTGAAAATTAAAGAAACCCCTCAAACATCTCACTGTTTAAAGTGAAGAGTGGGACAAACTGCCTCAGACCAATGTCAGACTGGTGGATGGCCACTAGAAATGTCTCATTGAAGTTATTTTAGCTAAAGGGTAAGTAGGGTGTCCTAACTTTTTATTTAGTTAGACTACACATTTTTGTTGATGTCTTTTATTATTTATGAGTAGAACAAGGGTACATTTGTTGTAGTAACCTGTCAAAAAAATTCCCTTTCTTTGCCAGAGTTAAATAAAAAAATGATACAAGACGTTAATATGTGAACATTTATTTTGAAAGAGCTGAATGTTTAATATCCTAATTTTTTTATTCGACTACGAGTTAGATCCTCCTTCCTCGTTGCCTGCTTTTAATTGTCTTTGTGGTTTGTAGTGGACCCCTACATTTTGTTTTGTTTGTTAGTTTTCTATTTTCTCAATTTTTGTCCCCTGCAACTGCTTTTAATGTTACCTCTTTCAAAGATGAGTTCTCAGATTGGACAACCCATCTCATTGGGGTATTATATTTTCATTTTGTATATTAAATATACCATACTAAAATGGAGCATTTCTTAGAGACCTACAACAAAACATTAATATAAAACATAAAAAGATAAAAACACAACATAGAGAAGATATAATAAAAGTAAAACAGTGTTAAGTTCATAATCTTAACAGCATTTAATCACAGCTTGTGGCAGAAAGCTGTGTAACAGTGCTGATTATGGAAGTAAGGTGTCTCTGACAATGTTCCAGAGGCTGATCCTGCAGAAGCTCCTGGACAAAGATCCTGGACAAAGCCTGCTTCAGCCTTCAGCCTTCTAAACTTACTATCCTCTGAAGGGCCCTTTTTTTTTCTGCCATACTGTACCTGAAGGACCACACTGAGATGCTGCACTGGAACACACTCTCACCCACATCTCTGTAAAATGTTGTAAGGATGCTAGTAGAGAGCAATGCAGGTTTCACTTCCTTAGAAAGTGCAGTCTCTGCTGGATCCATTTCAAAAGCCCAGTGGCCAACAGATATCTATAATTTGGATGAACGTAATGCTATCTACTCTCTTTGCAACACAGTTGGCATGCCGGGTTTGAGCTAAGACTTTGTCCAGGTGAAGCACCATCAACTTCTTTCCTCTAGATAGATTCAACACAACAAGGCAGTCTCACTACTTTAATGATCAGGATCAGGTTTTGCCCCTGTGTTCATCATGAATTTGCAGACATGTTTAAGCAGCGCTAACTGGAGTGGACCAAACACACAGCCTTGAGGAGACCCAGTACTCTGTTCAATTGAGTTGGAAAGGTTTTGCTCCTGAGATTTGCCTTCATTTGAATCATTTACCCACTTAAAACTTGGCAGCATCTCTAATTCTTTGAAATAATTGTTGATCCACCATTCTTTTATAACTGTCACATCATATTCTGTACAGAAAAAAACAATATTACCAATTTGAGTTCAAAAGACACGTAGGAGTCAACAGTCCAGACAGCTTTGGTCTAAGTTATGTATATAGTGTTTGTAATATTTAGTTTTTTGTTGCTTTGTTATGTCAGGTTGTCTTGTGGAGGGAAGAGTCTCTGCTATCCAGCATATTGAAGCGTTCTTGGGTTTACTTCCGAAACACGGCACTTAAACTGTTTATGAACGTATAAGCAAGAATGTAAAAGATCTTCTATACAGAAGGCAAATGTATCATAAAACTGGCTGTATAATCTTGTCTGTGTGAATAGATGTGAGAAACACATTGACAAGCTAAAAAAGTGCTATAAATGTGAACTTTTTAAAACATTTAAAAATGTGTTTTCTGCATTGATTTGAACTACATTATCTAAATAAAACTGACCTGACCTATGAAAGTTGTACTAATAATGTGTGGCATATGCACGCGTACATTTTAAAATTACTTTTAGAGACACTTTTTGAAAACTCCTTGTATCTTTTTTGAATGCTTTAACAGCTGGGGGACTTCAAGCCAGTCATCTTCAATACCGCTTCTCCCATAGTGGGTCGCGGGGAAGCTGGTCCCTATCTCCAGCAATCTATGGGCGGGAGGCGAGGTACACCCTAGACAAGTCGCCAGTCTATCGCAGAGCACCACACAAACAACCATGCACACACTCATTCACACACCTAAGGACAATTAAGAGAGACCAATTAACTTAACAGGCATGTCTTTATAATGTGGGAGGAACCCGGAGTACCCGGTGAGAACCTACCCATGCATGGTTACAGTGGATTTTCAGTGCTGGCATTGAGGGGAAGATGATCCTGCAAACTCCATGCAAAAAGACACCGGGCCAGGAGTCGAACCCAGGACCTTCTTGCAGCTGAAGGTCCTGCTGTTGAATTGTCATTGAATGCCTTTCCTGAAGTTGTACCAAGATCAGCTCATGTATTTATAAAGCAGTAACAAATAATAGGTATCTTGTACCTTGTAAAGTTTCAAGCCATGTATCCCAAGCCTTTTCACCTATGGACTCCTTACCAGTCATTTATCTTTGGGTTATTGGATTTAGTTTGCCAATAATCTCTGAAATTTACCAAAAACAAGTCAATTATAAATAGATGTTTCATGCGCAACAGAACAGTCTAATCAAATTTGATCCTATTATCATAAGTGACCTACAGGCGTAGGGCGTGTGTTTCGTTTTGTAAATCGTTTCTGAACAGTTGCAAGACTTGGATTCATAATAGTGATCATATGTTGTGATTAGCAAGCCTTGCTACATTAGTTTTTCATCTTTTACATTGTTGTTAGCTTACTGTGCAGAGTGATTGAATGCATATTAATCTATTGTACTGCTTTATTATCCTGAAAATCTACCTTTACAATAAAAACTGTAGTTTTTAGTAGCTTGGCCACATAATAATCAACTACCTTCATCTTGTTATAATCATATCATCAGAACAAGTGAATTTTAAGTGAGAGGTTATGTTGCAATGAAGAAGCTTCAGGATTTCCGAAAGTGTCTAGGAACCAACAGTTGTCTGTCTCCTGCTGAGAAGTTCAATTCAGAATTGTTGCCATCGGTACAGAGCTTGCTCAAACACTGACAGCACTTTTGACTAGAGCCATATGACAATGAGGCAAAAAAATGTCCACTTCTTGTCAAGAATAATATCGATGACAGATTGAAATTCCTGAGGTAGAGCAGTAATGTAAGCTATTCTTGGATTAAATATGATTTGCAGTGTTTGGGATGTCTCTAAAATCACTTCTCCAGGGAAGAAAAGTTGAGTCAACAATACTCTTGTTTCAGATCGATAGAGAACCAAAGATGTGGAGTTGCATTTCTTCTTGCATTTCTTGGTGGATTTACTCTTGATTCTGCTAAAGGACTCTGACATGAATAGAAAGTGGGATCAAAACATCTAAGAGCAACTTAATCAAACAATCCTGGCATAATTTAGTGATGATCTGTGAATTTTCCAGCATGATGGAGCACCTTGTCACAAGCCCAATGTGATAAAGTATCCTTTGTCTCTGTTTTTAAGCTGACGCCTCCTTTAAAACATGCACCAAAAACCATGAACAGAGTGTTCTGTCAGATTACTGTGGCTTCTGCTTGTAGCTGGGTTCACATAAACGGTTATTACACTGTAATGATCAACATTTGTTCTTCTTCGAGACACGTAAGAAACCAAAACATGTATTCAGAGAACAAGAAACACCACCTCAGCTTTTCACATAAGCTCTGCTCTTCATAATGAGGCAATATATCCCACAGCAGCTCAGTACACATCCACAGGCCAATTACATTATGTGCAGGCGCACAGCTGGGCTCAAACACAACTCATATTTCTAACAACAATTTCTTCTTTTCCACAGCCTGTTGCTATGTATTCTGGGAAAATATTTTCTCCAGATTAAAGAATAAGGTCATTGGGATTCAAAATTTTTCAGCTCTACAGAGATATTTGAATCAGTTAAGGAAATGGGAAAAGATGATGGATGAATTTGCTTTTCCAGCAGATGTTAAATGCAATAATTCACATGCACAATTATTTTTCAACTGCGCAAGATGTCAGGAAATACACTCTCTCTATATGTGTTCTCTCTATGTTCACAGCTCCTATAAAATCAGCAGGTCAGACCTTATGTTTGTATGGTTACAGTGGATTATCGGTGCTGTTATTGAATGGAAGATGATCCTGATCTTATTTGGAGCCAGATTAAGAGACACAAGGCTCAATTTAATTCAGTTACAATTCATCTCGTCTCATCTCGTCGTCTTCCGCTTATCCGGGACCGGGTCGTGTGGGCAGCAGACTCAGCAGAGACGCCCAGACGTCCCTCTCTCCAGACACCTCCTCCAGCTCCTCCAGGGGGAGCCCAAGGCGTTCCCAGGCCAGCCGAGAGACATAGTCCCTCCAGCGGAAGGCGTCCAGGAGGCATCCGGTATAGATGCCCGAGCCACCTCAACTGGCTCCTCTCGATGTGGAGGAGCAGCGGCTCTACTCCGAGCCCCTCCCGGATGGCCGAGCTCCTCACCCTATCTCTAAGGGAGTGCCCGGCAACCCTACGGAGAAGTTCATTTCAGCCGCTTGTATCCGGGATCTCGTTCTTTCGGTCATGACCCAAAGTTCATGGCCATAGGTGAGGGTAGAAACGTAGACCGACCGGTAAATTGAGAGCTTTGCTTTTCGGCTCAGCTCTCTCTTCACCACAACGGACCGGCACAGTGCCCCCATTACTGTGGCAGCCGCACCGATCCGTCTGTCGAAAGCCCGCTCCATTCTTCCCTCACTCGTGAACAAGACCCCGAGATACTTAAACTCCTCCACTTGAGGCAGGAACTCCCCTCCAACCTGAAGAGGACAAGCCACCCTTTTCCGGTCGAGTACCATGGCCTCAGACTTGGAGGAGCTGATCCTCATCCCAGCCGCTTCACACTCAGCTGCGGACCGCCACAGCGCATGCTGTAGGTCTTGGCTAGAGGGGGCCAGCAGGACCACGTCATCCGCAAAAAGAAGAGACGAAATCCACTGGTCCCCAAACCAGACCCCCTCCGGCCCTTGGCTGCGTCTAGAAATCCTGTCCATAAAAGTTATGAACAGGACCGGTGACAAAGGGCAACCCTGCCGGAGTCCAACATGCACCGGGAACAGGTCCGACTTAGTGCCAGCAATGCGGACCAAACTCCTGCTCGTACAGAAACCGGATGGCCCCTAATAAAGGGCCCCCGATTCCATACTCCTGGAGCACCCCCCACAGGGCATCATGAGGGACACAGTCGAATGTCTTCTCCAGGTCCACAAAACACATGTGAACCAGTTGGGCAAACTCCCATGAACCCTCAAGCCCCTTGTAGAGGGTATAGAGCTGGTCCAGTGTTCCACGGCCGGGACGAAAACCACACTGCTCCTCCTGAAGCCGAGGTTCGACTATCGGCCGGGCTCTCCTCTCCAATACCCTGGCGTAGGCCTTACCAGGGAGTCTGAGGAGTGTGATCCCCCTGTAGTTGGAACACACCCTCCAGTCCCCCTTTATAAGAAGGGGGACCACCACCCCAGTCTGCCAGTCCAGAGGCACTGTCCCCGACCGCCACGCAATGTTGAAGAGGCGTGTCAACCATGACAGCCCTACAACATCCAGAGACTTGAGGTACTCAGGGCGGATCTCATCCACCCCCGAAGCCTTGCCACCGCGGAGCTTTTTAACCACCTCGGTGACTTCAGCCTGGGTGATGAAAGAGTCCAACCCCGAGTCCCCAGCCTCTGTTTCCACCACGGAATGCGTGATGGCAGGATTGAGGAGATCCTCGAAGTACTCCTTCCACCGCCCGATAATGTCCTCAGTCGAGGTCAGCAGTCTCCCACCCCCACTATAAACAGTGTTGGCGAAGCACTGCTTCCCCCTCCTGAGGCGCCGGACGGTTTGCGAGAATTGCTTCGAGGCCAACCGGTAGTCCTTCTCCATGGCCTCACCGAACTCTTCCCAGGCCCGAGTTTTTGCCTCTGCCACAGCCCGGGCCGCAGCACGCTTGGCCTCACGGTACCCGTCAGCCGCCTCAGGAGTCCCACAAGCCAACCACAGCCGATAGGACTCCTTCTTCAGCTTGACAGCATCCCTTACTGCCGGTGTCCACCACCGGGTTCTGGGATTGCCGCTGCGACAGGCACCGCAGACCTTACGGCCGCAGCTACGGGCAGCAGCATCGACAATAGATGCGGAGAACATGGTCCACTTGGACTCTATGTCTCCAACATCCCCCGGGATCTGGTCGAAGCTCTCCCGGAGGTGGGAGTTGAATACATTCCTGGCCGAGGGCTCCGCCAGGCGTTCCCAGCAGACCTTCACTATGCGCTTGGGCCTGCCAAGTCTGTCCGGCTTTCTCCTCCTCCAGCAGATCCAACTCACCACCAGGTGGTGATCAGTGGACAGCTCAGCCCCTCTCTTCACCCGAGTGTCCAAAGCATGCGGCCGAAGGTCTGATGATACGACAACAAAGTCGATCATCGACCTCCTGCCTAGGGTGTCCTGGTGCCAAGTGCACTGATGGACACCCTTATGTTTGAACATGGTGTTTGTTATGGACAATCCGTGACTAGCACAAAAGTCCAATAACAAACACCACTCGGATTCAGATCGGGGAGGCCATTCCTCCCGATCACGCCTCTCCAGGTATCACTGTCGTTCCCCACGTGGGCGTTGAATAATGGAGTCCCCGGGAGGGGCACTATCCAGCACCCCCGACAGGGACGCCAAGAAGGCCGGGTACTCTGCACTACCACTCGGCCTGTAGGCTGAAATGATAGTCAGAGACCTCTCCCCAACCCGAAGGCGCAGGGATACGACCCTCTCATCCACTGGGGTAAACCCCAACACGAGACGGCTGAGCTGGGGGGCAACAAGCAAACCCACACTAGTCCGCCGCCTCTCCCCGTGGGCCACTCCAGAGTAGAAGAGAGTCCAACCCCTCTCAAGGAGATGGGTTGGACTCTCTTCTACTCTGGAGTAGAAGAGAGATGGGTTCCAGAGCCCATGCTGTGCGTGGAGGCGAGCCCGACTATTTTTAGTCGATATCTCTCGACCTCCCGCACAAGCTCTGGCTCCTTCCCCCCCAGCGAGGTGACATTCCACGTCCCTAGAACCAGCCTAAGCATCCGGGAATCGGGCCTCTGAGGTCTCCACCTTCGTCCGCCACGCAATCCTCTTTGCACCGGTCCCTCACGGTTCCCCCTGCAGGTGGTGGGCCCACATGGGGATGGCCTCGCGTCTCTCGTTCGGGCTTGGCCCGGCCGGGTCCCGCGAGGAGCAACCCGGCCACCAGGCGCTCTCCGACGAGTCCCGACCCCAGGCCTGGCTCCAGGGTGGGACCCCGGCTCCGCCGTACCGGGCGACGTCACGTGCCTCGATATTTTGGTCCTCATGAGGGATTCTTGAACCATTCTTTGTCTGACCCATCACCTAGAGCCTGTTTGCCATGGGAGACCCTACCAGGGGCATTTAGGCCCCAGACAACATAGCCTCTAGGATCATTTGAGCACTCAAACCCCTCCACCACGTTAAGGTGGCGGTTCAATTCAATTCAGTTTATTTATATAGCGCCAATTCACAACACATGTTGTCTCAAGGCACTTCACAACAGTCAGGTACATACATTCCAATTATTCCTAATCATTGAACAGTGCAGTCAGATTCAGTTATTTATTCAAATTGGATAAAACGTTTTTCTATCTAAGGAAACCCAGCAGATTGCAGCCAGTCAGTGACTTGCAGCATTCCCTCCTCCTGGATGAGCATGTAGAGACAGTGGACAGTCACTGGCGTTGACGTTGCAGAAATCCCTCATACTGAGCATGTATGTAGCGACAGTGGAGAGGAAAAACTCCCTTTTAACAGGAAGAAACCTCCAGCAGAACCAGGCTCAGTGTGAACGGCCATCTACCACGACCGACTGGGGGTTTGAGAGAACAGAGCAGAGACACAAAGGGAACAAAGAAGCACTGATCCAGGAGTCCTTTCTATGGGAAGGAAAAGTAAATGTTAGTGGATGTAGGTCCTTTAGTCATTTCACCTAGAAAGAAAGAACAGATAAACTCTGAGCCAGTTTTCAAGGTTAGAGTTTGAAAGAGAGCACATATAATTAGTCACAGTAAAAGCTCAGTCTATTGCCATGTCTAGGAGAGAGAAAGGGTTAAACACTAAAAGACAGGGCCATGTGGGTCATCGGTAGAGGGTGAGCATTAAGTTGTTGGCAGCAGAAACTCGGACGATGCCCCTCTCCAGAAAGGTGTCACAGGTAGACACAGAGTCAGGCCAGGTGTAGCTTCTAGGAAGAGAAAAGAGAGAACAAGGTTAAAAGCTGAAATAACAGCAAATAATGCTAAATTGTAGAGTAGTGTGAGAATGTAGCGAAGAGGGTGAAAGTGGTCATTATGTCCTCCAGCAGCCTAAGCCTATAGCAGCATAACTACAGAAATAGTTTCAGTTTATTTATTTATGCAGCGCTTATTTACAACACTGTCGTCTCAAGGAACCCCACAAAGTGTCCAGAACAGTGCGGGGCCGCCGGGGAGGCCAGACCAAACCAGAACGGGCCACGTGTAGGGGCACTAAGTAAAATAATAAACTGTTAAAATCTGTCCAACAAGAACCCACTGATGCCCATTGTTATACTAAAAACCACAAGGATTGGGATACCTCTCTCTGTCAGGCTGATTATAACCATTGGAAAAGAGAGGGGGTCATACAGGTAGCAGAAATGGAGGGTGTGTTTGCACCTCAACCATAACTGAGCTGGTTTTGGCTAAACCTGACTCCCCCTTACTCCATCCAACAGGGAGGGAGGAAGGCTCCCTCCCTGATAAACTAAGCCACTCTAACTATAAGCTTTATCAAAAAGGAAAGTTTTAAGCCTAGCCTTAAAAGTAGACATGGTGTCTGCCTCACGGACCAAAACCGGGAGCTGGTTCCACAGGAGAGGAGTTCGATAACTAAAGGATCTGCCTCCCATTCTACTTCATGAGACTCTAGGAACCACTAGTAAACCTGTAGTCTGAGAACAGGCTCAACCCCACTGGAGTATCAGATAAACAGTCTTTAGCATGGTACTTGGCACATCCTCATTATTTACGTCCTGAATAATATGTCACCTCATCCTATGACCACTCAGTGTGGAGAAGCCGTCATGATGTTAAATTACAACACTTGTTTACTGACCCATTAACTGAATAGAGAAGACATTTATTGTTATTTAATACGTTTGTGAAAAGCAGCACAGGGTGTGTGTATAAGAAGCTTGGCCTTGAAGGAAAAAAACATTTTGCAAAGACGCATTTGATTGACTTGCACTAGGACATGTTAGTGCATTTATTTTTGTAAGTGCAAACAGCTGTTGTGTAACCTGGATGGCAGAAGCACACGGACGCACGGACACTTCCCACCTGCCCCTGCACCGCGGATAACTTGCTTCAGCAGGAAACTGTTGGTGCACACTGGGACACACCCGTCGTCCATGTGCTTGCCTGGGCACATTTCATACCGTGGCACAGATCACTTCACACAAGTCAGCACTTTCTTTCCCTGTCTTCTCCCTTTCCCTGGATGCTGGTAATTACTATTCCGAATTACTTCTCATTGTGCAGTTGAAACGTTTCAGCCTGCTCACACCAGTCAGCTGGCGGATGTGAGAAAACCAGATCACACCCCCAATGAAGGATAACCTGCAGTGGGCTGAAAGATGATGGTGGAGATTTTATTAAGTAAAAAACTAATGCCAGTACTTTCTGGACATTTGTTCAAGAAAAGATTTCCTAAGTGGTCTGGATTGGATGGGTACACAATGTAAGAAGCTAGCTTTATGGACCTTCAATGTCTGGATGAGTTTGGAAAACAGCTTACTATTAAAAAGTTTGTGTCTGATGCCACTCTTCTTTGCATTGCACAAAATACAAATCAGAATTTAGAAACATAAATTGTACAAGAAAAGTAATTTCTAAACTGATGACACAGACAAGTTGTTTTTTTAGTTTATCCTGTGTTCCCTCTGAACTCAAAAGACAGAGTTCAGAGTAAGTCAGAAAAATGAACTTTGCACCCTCAAAGCAGAATTAAAAAAAGAGACTTCTCCCACTGACTCTGACTTCAAAATCAAATCAGTGGTACTTGCAGTAACAAATTATTTATCTAACTTCTGATGGTTTCCCATTAAATCAGTTGCACACAATACTGGCCAATCTGTATCAGTGAACATGTTATGACATTTTTTGAATACTAGCATTGATATCAACTTGTATTGCTCATTGTAGGTAGTCTGATCAGTGCAGTAAAAAACAGGTAAAGTGAGCAATGAGTCCAGTAGAACCTTGACGGTGTGCTCTGGTATCTGCATACAAACCTGGTCATCCATCCATGTAAAAGGAAACAAGAGACACACATATATATATATATATATATATATAGAAACAGAATCAGTTGGTGACGATGACCATGACTAAAGTACTGAGCAATAACCGAGAGGGGCTGACTGGTGAAAGCATCAAGCACCATAAAAGCAATGCTGAAGGAGGCAACGGGGTTGTTTCCTCGCAGAAGACCAGCGAACAAGATCGGACGGAGAACAGAAGCTTAGATGGAAAAGGAACAGAGACACAGCCCAACTGATCGACTGCATTAAAAAGAGGATCAACCCGTGGGCCCAGAAAGGACTGTGCCTCAAGATTAAGAATCTGGGTTCATCTAAAGCCTTTTTATCCAGACAACAGAAATGAACTTGATCGGTGAACAGCTGATTGCTCTAAGTTTCATGCTTCTGGAAGTTCTGAATCAACCTCATTTATGTCTCTGGGTTTCCTTCAACTCTTCATCCTCTGGAAACTACTGTCTTCAGAGACATATGACAACAAAGATCCTGTTTAACCATCGAAGCCTGGAGCATCAGTGCCTGCCACTTAAAGGAAGAAAACTGAAGATTAAGTCGTATTCCCTTCAAGAAACCACTCGTTGTTATCAGAAGAATCTTCTCCATCAGGTGCATGGATGAGCCTCCGTCTTCAAAGCCTCTCCAAACTCACTAGCTTCAGCATCAGGGAAAGACAGGTTGAGTTGATTGATTCATTTCTATTATTGAAATTATTATGTGTTTCCAAATTTAAGCTGTTACTGACCCCTGCAAAAGCGTTACTAATTAAATAAAGCATATAAAATTCTAGTTAAATCGTGGACAATCAATTATTTGAGTCACTGTATTTTTGGTTTTTCATTGGTGGTAAAAAGTCTTGTTGCCTGGTTCTAAGATATTTTAGGAGGTTTTTATAGGTTGCCTTAGCCAAGTCTGTTAAAACAGCACCCTTGGGGCTCGTGCCGAGCCACTAAAATTAACCTAGTCCATATACCAAGAGCCAGTTGTAAATTAGGGAATGAGCAGCCGTGAACAAAAGTGACTGTTGAAAGTGTGGATGACTGCGATAGGCTACTCAGTCGTCCAGACCACCAGTTGAAGAAGGGCGAGACTTTTGTATGAAGGCTGTCAGAGGCTAGGCGAGTCATTTCCCGACACCAGCTTAAACAGAATTTCAGTAAACCTGCTTGGTAAGACCTTTCAGGTTTAGGGAAGTCCGGACCCGTTGGATGGAGAGCTGGATTGAGCAACCCTTTAGACATAGGGAAGTAGGAGGGAGGGGTTAGCTCATCGGACAACAAAAAAATATATAGAAATACATATATATATATATATATATATATATATATATATATATATATATGTATGTATATATATATATATATATATATATATATATGTACAGGGGTTGGACAATGAAACTGAAACACCTGGCTTTAGACCATAATAATTTATTAGTATGGTGTAGGGCCTCCTTTTGCGGCCAATACAGCGTCAATTCGTCTTGGGAATGACATATACAAGTCCTGCACAGTGGTCAGAGGGATTTTAAGCCATTCTTCTTGCAGGATAGTGGCCAGGTCACTACGTGATACTGGTGGAGGAAAACGTTTCCTGACTCGCTCCTCCAAAACACCCCAAAGTGGCTCAATAATATTTAGATCTGCTGACTGTGCAGGCCATGGGAGATGTTCAACTTCATTTTCATGTTCATCAAACCAATCGTTCACCAGTCTTGCTGTGTGTATTGGTGCATTGTCATCCTGATACACGGCACCGCCTTCAGGATACAATGTTTGAACCATTGGATGCACATGGTCCTCAAGAATAGTTCGGTAGTCCTTGGCAGTGATGTGCCCATATAGCACAAGTATTGGGCCGAGGGAATGGCATGATATGGCACCCCAAACCATCACTGATCCACCCCCTTGCTTCACTCTGGGCATGCAACAGTCTTGGTGGTACGCTTCTTTGGGGCTTCTCCACACCGTAACTCTCCCAGATGTGGGGAAAACAGTAAAGGTGGACTCATCAGAGAACAATACATGTTTCACATTGTCCACAGCCCAAGATTTGCGCTCCTTGCACCATTGAAACCGACATTTGGCATTGGCATGAGTGACCAAAGGTTTGGCTATAGCAGCCCTGCCGTGTATATTGACCCTGTGGAGCTCCCGACGGACAGTTCTGGTGGAAACAGGAGAGTTGAGGTGCACATTTAATTCTGCTGTGATTTGGGCAGCCATGGTTTTATGTTTTTTGGATACAATCCGTGTTAGCACCCGAACATCCCTTTCAGACAGCTTCCTCTTGCGTCCACAGTTAATCCTGTTGGATGTGGTTCGTCCTTCTTGGTGGTATGCTGACATTGCCCTGGATACCATGGCTCTTGATACATCACAAAGACTTGCTGTCTTGGTCACAGATGCGCCAGCAAGACGTGCACCAACAATTTGTCCTCTTTTGAACTCTGGTATGTCACCCATAATGTTGTGTGCATTTCAATATTTTGAGCAAAACTGTGCTCTTACCCTGCTAATTGAACCTTCACACTCTGCTCTTACTGGTGCAATGTGCAATCAATGAAGACTGGCTACCAGGCTGGTCCAATTTAGCCATGAAACCTCCCACACTAAAATGACAGGTATTTCAGTTTCATTGTCCAACCCCTGTATATATATACATATATACATATATATGTGTATATGTATATATATACATATATATGTATATATGTATATTTGTATATATATATGTATTTCTATATTTCTGTTTATACATTTACATATTTATTAAATTAATTCTATAGAGATTATTAAACACATCTGACCAAAACTCACAGCTCCAAATAAAGTCCTGGAAGCACTTAGCGAACTCCGTGCGTTTCCATTTGTGATGGTAGGACAGAAAAGGCTTTTTCCTGGCATTACTTAACAGCTGATTTGTACATAGATTGTGTCTAATTGTTACTATGGAGACTTGTTAACTCCAGATGAGTACAAACACAATCAAATTGCAAAGTGCTGAAATGGAAAAGGGGCAAAAAGGCTTACATCCTTCCTTCTTTACACTCTGATTTATTTTCCCATCTGCATACATGTACACAAGTTAAAGGCTGGGTGTTTTTAAATTGTTCAGTGTGAGGTTGCGCTACTCTTGTTAAGAATGCCTTTATTTTAATGTCACCTACACATCTTCACCAAGAGGAGAAATGACATTTTCTCATATTTCTCTGTTTTTTTCTTGCTTCGTAACCTCACATCTCCTTCAGAGCCAACATTACCCCTCATTAAGCCATCTGCACTTCAACAGAGGTGGTCATGAATCCAGAAATTCTCTGCACTTGTAATATCAGTAAGTAAGGGACTGGATGACAGGAAACACAGTTTTATGCAAAGAAATTACAGTTATTCACAGATAATGATTCACCAAACATCCACTTACACTGTAAGGCATATATTTATCTGTTATTTACAATTCTTCAGATACAGTTAAAACTCTATCTGTATTTGTGTTATTTCCTTCCAAACCACAGTCTGTTGTCATGAAGCCGCTAAAAACGTGTTTTTGGACCATGGGAGCATTCAAGGCACAGTCAGAGGTTAAAACTGGAACCTTACTACAGTGAGGCAACAGTATAATTAATGAACAGTTCAATGGAGCCATGAATAAACACTTTACTCTAAAGATGAATGAGCTTTAAAACATTCCCCGATTTTGTTCCGTCTTTTGTGACGTTTTTACTTTAAACTTAAGAAAATCATTTTTCAAATGGACCTTCTTTCATGAAAGACACATAATTCTTCTTTTTAAAGGTTAGTCAGCGATAATGGCTCTTGCGCTTCCCTGAAAATGTCAGCGCTTTCTGACGAAAGAAACAGAAATTCAAATGAAAGCCATTAAACCAAGCAGCTCTTTGTTAGGAGAATTTGTTCACCCAGGCACAATCCTATACATCCAAGCCCATTTCACAGCCAGGCATGAGTGATTTTAGCATCCAGGTCATTTCACAAATACGGACAGTTTAAGCAATCCGGAGTACAACTGAACACAATGCTTGAAAAAGAAAAGGCATTTATGAGGTTGGAGTCAGGTGTAATTTGTCAAGCCTGGCATTCCAAATGACTTTCCCAGCAGAAGATAACGCCACTTCCTGAGCCGTTGGTCCATCTTATAGTAGCTCTGTCTCTGTTAGACTCTTGTGAAGGCAGATGGTTCCCTATCATCCCAGCAGGAGTCTCCTGCTCGGAGACACCACACTAACAAACTGTATGCGGCAAACACGGACATCAAACTGAATCCTTAATGCCGTATGGACCCTGCCATGGTGCCCGGCTTTGAGTTACAGCTACTGAGTTGTGTTTGAAGAGGCCAACTGGGGAGGCCCTTCGATGCTCTGTTTTTTGCGGATAAATATTTAGAGATTTTCTAAGAAGCTTGTTGATGCATTAAAGTTTTAAACAAGCTGTGGTAGTAGTGACAACAAGGAAGTCAACAGTTTACAGTATTGTAGGAACCCTAATCAGTTTTGCAGGAACACGCTGACACCCTTGTGTGAGCCGGGTTGTTTAATGCGCCCTCTCTGAATGGATGGCATTCTTTTGAGTATGATGAGCAACATTGAGATGGGGTGAAGTCACGCAGCCTTCCTGCGATGAAGCTGCCTTTTTCTTCCCTCTAGTGTCTCCTCCAGGCTGAGCTCTTGAGGTTAAGGGGCTTTCTTCCTGCCAGTTGGTCTGGTGTTTTTTGTTAAACTGCCACAGATACTTTAAAAGGCTCCTTTTTTCTCAAACAACAGGCACCGAAGCTCCTTAAACAGGAAGCAACACCCAATCTTGCAAGCTCTGAACTGTTGCGGTTCAGAAAATACACTCAATTTACCCAACAAATAGGGCAGATGCAACTTTAAGTGTTTCATTTTGGTACCTGGTGGCCAGATTGTATTTGCCTATTCTCTGTGCTCATCCCTCATTTGTCAGAGCAAAGCAGGACCCAGTGGGGTTACAAGGGCTGTGTAATATTTTACCCATTGTGGATGATCAGACAATTTTACCAGAGAGATTATCAGGGAGGCAAGTGCACTCAAACACAGTGTGTCAGAAACAAACAATGAAATGGACAGTGCAAAGCTACCCAACATGGAAGTAAAATACGGCAATCTGTTCTGGCAAAACTGTCTGAAACTATTACAGAGCCAAGGATATTCAGTTCAGGATTTCTTCTTCTAATCCTTCTGTCCTATTTCATGTGAAGGCAAGAACCAAACCAAAAACACACCCAGTCAGAAGTTCTGCATGACTGTCTGGTAAAAGTATTCACTCGTTAATGAACTTTTTCACATTTTTTCCTATCACAACCATAAACGTCAGTGGATTTAATTGGTCCCTTTTGTGATAGGCCAACACAAGGTGGTGCTTATTGTTAGAGCGGCCAAATTAAAGTCAAGATTTAAATTGGATTAAGCTGTTGTGGCATCACCTTACACTGCCCGTCGATGTTAGGATCATGGATCCTCACACAATTCCTCCACTGAGTCAAGCATATAGCTTGTTGATGGTTGTTGCTGCCAAAGCTGGCAAAAAAACATGTTTGTAGGTTTAGGGGCAATTACTTTTTCAAATTGAGTCATATTGCTTTGAATAGTTTTCTGTCTCCTAAATAATTACATTTCGAATTTGAAAATTGAATTTTGTATTTACTCAGTTAACCTTTATATAATAGAAAACTTTTTTTGAGAATCTGAAACTGTTAAATGTGGCAAAACACAAAAATACATGAAGTTGTTAAGGGGTAAAATGCTTTTTTGCAGCAATGGATCACTTAGAGAATCTGGTTTTCTTCTGGGAGACCCAAAAACAAAACAGTTTAGGTTTGTGGTCCTTATAAGAGCACAGCCTTCTATTCAGATTCTCCTCCTTACTGCTGCCATCTTCTCCTCTCACACTCATTCATTATAACACAAAGAAATATATTTTATTGACAAATCAAAAAGTTTGAAAATGTTTTTTTTTTCATGAAATAATGAAGTTAAAAACAAAGACAAATGTAAACAGTTTACATTCAAAGAAAAGGAGCCATAAAATGGTTGTTCAAGCTGAAACATATGTGTTGTTTAACGATATGCTACTGTTTACTTTGAGACAAACAATTCAGTTGCAAAAGTTTTAGGTCTGCTGTAATCCTTTAAAGCAATTTGACAAAACAGTTTGTCAAAGAACAGAGAGATGATGGAGAGTCTCCACCAGAGGAGAGCAGAGAAGATAGAAATTTGACTTTGGCTGTTATCCAAAATACATAAAGCAGTGCCAGGCAGGAGATAGGACTAAAACCAGGATGGGAAGATTAATAATAACCTTCGATAAGTTTGGTCATTTGTGTTGTTTATTTTTCTGGTTGAAAATGAATTTTCTGACTTAAAAAAAAAGGGTGCAAATACTTTTGCTTGACCAAATATTATTATTGTTAGACATTGCAGCAATAACACGTAGAGGGTTCTGTCAAAGGTTGAAACAACAAGCTTAAAGACCCACACCAATCAGGCATGACATTATGACTGCTGACAGGTGACGTGAATAACACTGTTAGTGGCCGCATGTGAAATTGTTTCCCTCAAAGTGAGGTGTTGGAAGCAGGAAAGAATTGTGCAAAGGGAAGGAATTGTGTGAATCTGAAAAGGGGAAAACCGTAACAGCATAAAGACTGGGTCAAAGCATCTCCAAAACTGTAGCTCTTGCATGGGTGTTCCTGGTTTGCAGTGACCCAAAACCAGGAACAGTATTGTATCAGTGGTAATTAGTGGCCTTTGGGGTCTGATCCAATAGATGAGTTACTGTAGCTCAAACTGATGAAAAAGTTAATGTGGGATCTGACAAAGGATTCAGAACGCACAGCGCATCAGTTTGTTACATATAAGGCTGCAGAGAAGTAGAGCAGTCAGAGTGCTGACCTTGGACCAACGCTTAAGGTGCCAAAAATGAGCACGTGAACATCAGAACTGGATCACAGAGCAATGGAAGAAGGCGGCCCAGTCTGATGAATCATGTTTTCCTTTACATCACGTGGTTGGCTGGGCGTATGTGCATCCTTTACCAGGAGTACACATGGCACCAGGATGCACTATGTAAAGAAGGTAAAGAAGGTGGAGACAGTTTGATACTTTGGCCGATGTACTCCTAGGGGATCTTGGGTCCTGCCATCCACATGGAAATTACTATGACAGGTATCACCTACCTCAGTACTGTTGACCATGTAAACCCGTACATTGACACAATATGCCTGATGGCTGTTGGTCTCTCTGCAGGATACTGCACCTTGCCACAAATAGAAAAATGGTTCAGCCTGCACGGTGGAGCCTCCCAGCTGGGGTCTTTATACCTTGAGGTTGCATGTACTCCCTGTGCATGCATGGGTTCTCTCTGAATAGGTGAATAGGTGTGTGCATGGTTGTTTGTCCTGTGTGTCTCTGTGTTGCCCTCCGATGAACTGGCGACTTGTCCAGGGTGATAGTCACAAGCTCACCCGTAACCCCGTATGGAAGAAGCAGGTATAGAAAATGGATGGATGGATGGTTCAGGAATAATTTAAGCAGCTCAAGAAGTTGAAGGTGTTCCCCCATATCTCAATCAAATTAAACATCTGTGGAATGTGCTGGACAAACAAGCCTATAAGTTTTGGCTGCAAAAGGGATAACGCACGTTTATGCAGGTGATGATACTGCCATGCATTTAATGTTGTGAAGTGAGTGAAATATACACTTAATTTAACATACCTCTTTTTTGTCATATATATTTAATTTTTATTTCAGTTCCTAATGTAGGGGCTATGTTAGGAATAAAACATTTTCATTTGGTCTAAAACTCTACTTTCCAGTTTCACATGAGAACTTTTTAATTAAAAAAATCCACTACCAACCTTTCAATTTTTCTGTTCTTGTAGAGGGATGTAAAATACTAACTGTAATTCTATCTTGGTGAATGCATGTCCTTAATGAGACATTGTAAGTATGGCAGAACTGGCTGCCTATCACAGCTGCATGTCCCTGCTGCTCAGCGTCTCTGTGATTACAGCACCTCAGTAGGAACCAAACATGTCATTGCAACATGTCCTGCAGAAAAATGATGCTTTAATTCCCCCATAGCACATTACAATGCATTACACTGACGCTCCCGCCTTTTCTCTCATAGTTATTTATTCCTGCCTTGTAATTAGGCCTGCCTGAAAAAAAAAGTCGATCTGTTTACTCCGGAGTTTCTCTCTCATTATGTCTGGAGTACATCCCCCAGAGAATCACTCTGCATGTAGCTGATGGAGCACAGAGGGAGCCGGGGCTGTTTTCCTCAATGATGGATAGTTCTTTTGTTCTTTTATGGAAACAATCCTCTTTGTTTCCCTGTAGGTGAAAGTCATGTTGCTAAAGCTTGGTCATATAGTCTTGAGCTTTAGGTGTGTTAGCTGTATGTAAACAGTGTAGATGATATCCCAGTTAACAAATTGGAAGGAGATTCTCTTGGGTGTCAAACTTTTCCAAACACATTAAATTGTTGACATGGTCATTTTAATGTGAACTTTTAAAAAATCTTTTAAAATTGATTTTATAGGTAAGGTAAGTTTATTTATATAGCACTTTTCAGCAACGAGACACTCAAAGCGCTGTACATACAATTTCAATACAATCACAAAGCAAATAAACACAGATACAGACACAGAAAAACAAATCAAATAATAAAATCAAACAACAGAGGTAATTTAAAAAAGGAAAATAAAATAAAATAAAGAGAATAGAATGATGGACAAGAAAATGAAAGGACAATTGGACTGAAAACAGAACTGATCATGCCTAAATCATGGCACAGTCAAAGGCCACTCTAAGCAAATAAGCTTTTAATCTTGATTTAAAGCAACTTAGGGTTTCGGCGCTTTTACAGTTTTCTGGGAGTTTATTCCATATTAGTGGAGCATAATAACTAAAAGCTGCTTCTCCATTTTTGGTTCTGGTTCTGGGTATGCAGAGTAGATTTGAGCGAGATGACCTGAGAGGTCTGGGTGGTTGATACACTGACAACAAGTCTGTAATGTATTTTGGTGCTAAGCCATTCAGTGATTTATAGACTAATAGAAGTGTTTTAAACTCTATTCTCTGAGCTACAGGGAGCCAGTGTAAGGACTTTAGAACCGGGGTGACATGCTCCACTTTCTTAGTTCTAGTGAGAACGCAGGCAGCAAATAATGCATGAGCATTGTTAATGTTTTTGCTGATGATCTCAGAAAAGAAAGACTCCCTTGCATTTTTCAGTTGTAGGTTATATCTGTATAGTCTCTCTTTATAGATAATATAGTGAACCTGAAGTCCAGTCTTTCTCCACCTGCGTTCAGCTTTTCGACACTAGTTTTTTTTTCACTTCTGACTGGTGGAGCACTTCTCCATGGAGACATTTTCTTCCCAGAAACGACTTTCACTTTAATTGGAGCAATTGAATCAATGATGTCCGAGATTTTAGAATGAAAGTTTTCTACCAGCTCATCTACAGTGTTACAGGGTAAAGTGAAGGTAGAAGAGTAAATCTTTTCTTATCATGTCTCTTTGGCAAACTGAGTCATTGCAGATGATGCTTTCAAAAATAACAGAAAAGTGGTCAGATAGGGCAACATCAGTTACAGACACCTTGGAAATGTTTAGACCCTTAGTGATGATCAAGTCCAAAATATGTCCCTGTTTGTGCATTTGCTGTTTAACATGTTGAGTCAAACCAAAATTTCTAAGAGTGTCACACAGATCTATTGGACTTCTGTCTTCAGGATTGTTCATGTGAATGTTGAAGTCTCCCACAATAATTAAACAGTCATAGTCAACACATATCACAGATAAAAGCTAATTAAAATCACTGATAAAGTTTGTTTTGGACTTAGGAGGCCTGTAAATATTCAAGAACATGGTTCGGATATTATTTATTATTTATTTAATTTTCAGGCTTTGTGGAGTTCTTGGAGATTTTGTTTGGGTTTTAGCTGATATTTTTCTCACTTTCAACAAATTAATGTTTTTCAGACAAATGTTTGACTGTTTTTTTGTTGAGCACTGTCATCATAATTCAAGAATCACTCTGTCATAAAAAGGGTTTGTAAACTCAGGAGAGGAAACTGTTAAATGACACATACCAGTTTAGCAGGGAACCAATTTAGACTGGATTTTCAGACACAACAGCCTTTCACAAACCACCATATGTTCCCACGTATTTTGTGGATAAAATCCATCCATCCATCTGTCCGTCTGTCCGTCTGTCCGTCTGTCTGTCTGTCTGTCTGTCTGTCTGTCTATGCCCATTTATCCATGCAGGGTCGCAGGGAGGCCGGGTGCCCAACTCCTCCTGTCATTGGGCAACAGGCAAGGTACACCCTGGACTGGTTGCCAGTCTCTCCCAGGATTCCCAGAGACACACATCTCTTCCAAGGGAAATTTAACCAATTAACCTAACATGCATATTTTCTGGACAGTGGGAGAAAGCCAGAATACCTGGAAAGAACCCGCCTAAGCAATATCCAGACTGCATGCAGAAAAAGCTTAGATGGGGAACTGAGTTTCATACCAACAATCAAACAGTGGTTTGGTTTTTCAAGAATTGGATGAATTGATTTGATATATGGAACCATTGGCTCTGCTCTATCAGAAAACCTTGAAGGAGAATGTTCGGATATAAGTTTGTGACCTTAAGCTAAAGGGGACTTTTTTATGTAGCAGGACAATGATCTAAAGCACAACAGAAATCTCATCTCTGAATGGCTGGAAAAAAGGTTTCAGGATGGTCTAGTCATAGTCTTGACCTAAATCCAAAGGAGTTGCTGAGAACCTTTTTTTCCTCAAAAAGCGTCCAGTGTAACTGAATTAAAACAATTTTTCAGAAAGAAATGCACCCAGTTGTTGTCATCCAAACAAACAGCTATAAGATTTAGGGCCAATTTACGCATTTACAACTTTTCTGCTTTAACAAATAAAGTAGGTATTTCAGAAATGCAATTACATGATCTGAAAATGTATTTTGTTATACAGCACCAATTCACAAAAAAAATTACCTCAACATAGTTTATGTTGATGTTATATTTTCTATTCAGAAACACATTAACAGATCCATCTAGTCATATAGGTAATTGCCCATAAGCAAAACTGTGACAGAAAAGCAAAAAAAAAAGAAAATGTTTTTTTTTCGCAATGCCTGTATATTAAAATCTATATTAAAAATTTTGTAAGTACAGAATGCATTGTTATAATATTTATTAACAATCGATGTAGGCCCAAATAAAGCTTCCTTTTTGTCTAGATCTGGGGGACCTGTGCAGGAGTTTCTCAGGTTCTGTCAGGCTTTTGCTGAATTGCTTGTATTAGGTACAGACATGACTTTCAGATATGGTTCATCTGCTGTTGATAGATTATTTCAGAATGGAACCTTCAAAAAGAAAAGTCTGTGAGAAAGCACCCAATGCTTAAAGGTCTCCAGAACATCATGAAAAGTTCTTGATCAAAAACACAATGAGAGATTACAAGGAAGCCTGGCTCATTGAAAGAGAAATATATCAGGAACAATAGTCACCAATTCTTCCAGAGTCACCAAACCAGTCCAAATGGAAGTTTTTACTGAGTAGCACCACTCTCGCCTTCCAGCAGTTATATTCAATAACAATAAAACAACACAAAATGAAAGACAATGACGTGCAGATCTCAAACTGTCTGGCACAAACAGTCCTTGCTTGAAATCACACGTCTTTGAGCAGTGTTTGTTCACAGCTTGTCTCAACAGGCTCCTTGTTAACAGGATGGCGCCTCTGAATTTGCTCCTGCAATACCTCGCAGCACGGGTCATTACTGCAGAGGGGACTGCTGAGGCCCAATCAGATCATGACACTAAAGCATTTCCTCCAAACAGCCGCAGACACACTGAGGGATATGCAGCACGAGCAGGCAAAGAATGGGCATTAAAGAAAAACCAACTGCCTTAAAAAAAATGCAGAAGTCCTCAAGGAGAGAAAGAGAGTGAGGTGGGGCTAAAGCACCATTATCACATGGACTGCAGATGAATAGATAAGGTGTGATGCTACGAGCAAAGCCCAATCCATGTATGACTGCAATTACAGCACATTTACAGCACCAGCTGCAGCACAAATTGAGACGCTTGAGCAACATGGTGTGACAGAGCCTACCAGGAGACGGAGAAGTCGCTGACTTTGAAGGTGACATATACTTACCCTTGAAGATGCGCTGAGAGAATATCAGGTTTCTGGTGTGACTAGAAGTTACAGGAATATGACACTGTAAAAACCATCCTAAATTCATAGTCCTTGCTTAAAAGATTTAACAAGTAGTATCTTGTTAACAGGAAGCCTTGTGTTAGGAACTTAGAAAACAGACTCAGAAAAGATAAGACTGGGATGAGTACCTTCTACTTACCTACTTATCAACAGTATGTATCTAACCGAGTAATTTTGTGACTTAGATTTTTTTTTAAGTTGCAAAGGATTCTTCTTTTCCAAACTAAGTTTTTAGTTTGGAATTTTAAAACAGTATCTTTTTGTTTATTTTGTTTTTTCCAACATGAACAGAACAGGGTTTTAATTTCTGACCTTGAGGGATTCCTGTAATCCCTTAAAAAACTCAAGTGGTTCAATAGTTTCCAAACTTGGGAGGTTAATAGCAGTAAAATGCAAATTTGGTGAAGGGGGAAAATAAATGAATATGCATGTATCTGAGCTCAGTTTGGAGGTATTTACTTTCAACCAAAACATTATGATTTCACTTGTATTTTTGACTGCAGAAATGAATCCTAACGGCTTTTAAATATTCTTCAGTGCTGCCTTAACAGAACTTATAAAGTTATATTACTTTAAATATTTACATATTATTTTCATCATATAGGTGTTTTTAAACCCAGTTTCACTCCCAGCGTTGTGTTTGCTTTTGCTTCCTGTTTAGATCCATATAAAAACAAAGCAAAACTTAACAGCCCCTGCACATATGCTGCCTTCCTTGTATACTCTGAAGAAATTTCTTAGTCCTAAATTAGGAAGATTATTTCTTTACACACACTGAAATAAATTCGATATGGTAAAAAGAAATTTTTTTTTTTAAATAAATAAATATTTAAATAAAATGTTTGGCACATTTCTGTATATGTAAAATGTTTAGTTTTGTTGGTTGTTTTTGCATATAAAGGCTGTTGCATCAGCATTTTTGTAACGTTTTCTTTCAAAAAACATTATGGACTGAATCTGTAGATCAGTCACTGGCTCCAAGTTCTGTCCACAGTGCACCAATGAACAAGTAAATGAAAACATTAAGCACCTGGAATACCCATATCCTCCTCCTTTCTGACCTCTAACTCAAGTCATCAGTGCTATGGCTGCCATTTGAATAAAACTTAGCAATGGTGGCATCTTTATTTGCAGTTCTAACTGTTTTTCTCCAGTAACATCAGTTGCCAATCAAACTACTATTTAACCTAGGTGGTGACAGTGTTGTTTACATTAATAAAATGATGTCATAACCCTGAGGCGCTTTATCGTCTCCTTCTTCTCTCCCTCAACGTTCTCCATGTGCTGCTCCTGATGTGTACTGTGGTGGTACCCAACTCCTGTAGGTTCTGTAGGTTTCTCACCTAAACTGCATCATGTCATCAGTACTGTGTACACAAGAGGACAAGCATGACTTACCTTTTTCACCTGATTGTACCCTCTACTATCTGGCAATCAGGCAACTTCCATCAACTTAACTTTAAACTCAGTAAGAAAACATACCTGGAAACCAGAAGAGCCCCTTGCTGGTCACCTCCCCTGTGATACCATTCATCAGGTTTCACCTGGCTGACAGTCTACAACTAGTCAGTTTAGGAATCCTTCATCATCACTGGCCCCCATCCTGGAGACAACTTTCCTGCAGCTCCACCATCTCTCTGAGATGCAGCAATACTCCTCTCTTTGAAACTATCCATCTAATCCAAAACCAACTTTCATTTTAACTGGACCTGGTGTAACATACCTCTCCACTCTAGAAAAATGAGGCAATAATCTCCAGCTGTATTCCTGAGCCTATTTTGCTTTGTAAACGCTTACAAAACTAGTAATGAAACATTTATCCATCATCTCTAGTAGCATCTCTAGTCAGTCTCTGTCTCCTAGCTCGCAAAACTCTGCAAATGTAGACATGCATTATTAGCTTTTATTGCTACTAACACTCAGTATGATATCCGGGGACAGCACTTAGCAAATAAATGGAATACAGCAGTAGGTGCAAATATGGCAAATTTCTGTTTACAGGTTATTAAACCGAGGGAACAGATTTTTACAGTCTCTATTTTTATTTCACCCCCCTGGGACTTGCTAGGCTCCATAGAAGAAAAAAAAAACATATCTCAGGGTGCTGAAAATGGCAACAGCATGTTTTCAGTAGCAGTTGATGAGTCTGCATATCTGCTTGGGGCAATCTTAGCCAATTTCTCTGCAGAAAATGGTTATAATTGAGGAATGTCAGTTAGTTTTGTCAGATACACTGCTCTCTTTAAGTCTGACACAGCATTTAAATAAAATTTCAGGCAGGACTTTTCAGGAAATTTTCATCTCCATAATTGCCCATCACCCAATGCATCCTATTTGCATCCTCAGGTCTTAAAGAGCTAAATCTGAAAGCTTTGATATAAAAAGGAACAAAATTGCATGTAAGCAATCATGATAAATTGGCATAAAATGACCTAAATGTGTTTAGTTTGACTTTGGTATGAATAAATGAATAAATTATTTGGTGATAGTAAAGATGAGAGTATTATTATTACTTTATGTCAACAATCGAGTATCATCACCAAGGATAAAAACAAAAGATGAGAGTATTATTATTACTTTATGTCAACAATCGAGTATCATCACCAAGGATAAAAACACAGTCCACTGTGGTCATCCAGATAAATTTAAGTAAACACCAGAGCAGAATATTCTTTACTAAAGGCTTCACTTCACATCTTGTTATTCCACAGAAGACTTAATTACTTGTCTGCATTGACAGGAAATCAACTTTCTGAACTCAGAGCACCTTACAGAATCTCTCTCTTGACATCGTTGTCACTCTGGGGAGTTTTTTTAGAAGCCTTGCCTTCAGTGCTACCATTTCATGTGACACTTGCCTCCGCCAATTAATCTCCTGACAAGCCAAAGACAGTAAACGTGTCTTTTAAAAGTCTGGATGTGGAGCACTTTTGTTGGAAAATACATCTCTGCTATATAGAAGTCTTCTGGGAACATCACAATGACTTCTGTTCCATATTAGAGTGATCAACTCAAAAGATCAGTCTTTAGACTGCAAAATATCCCCCCACATGCCAAAGAAAAGTTATCAAAAGCATATGTATTTTTAAGAACATTTTTGCTTATTCAGGCTCTGCAAACGTTTAATATTTGATCTGACTTTCAGGGAGGATTATAAACACAAGTCATAAAGAGCGAGAATATACTCCTTCATTTCAGAAACAAAAAGAATAAATCAATGTGCCAGTCTGATCTTAAAATCTCAGGCACTGTTGTTATAAAATGCATGGTGGAGTTTAATAGCTTAGTGCTGGAGAAGTACTGACAACTGCTGCTACATTGCATTGCTGCAGCTGTGATGAACGGAGGGAAGGTGAGAGCCCAGTTTATGGATTTTGAAGTTACATGTTATGTTTTTAATGAAAATGTTCTAAATGGTAGAGGGTGCATGGTTGAGCAGTTGGTGGCACTGTTGCCTTGCAGCAAGAAGGTCCTTGGTTGGAATCCTGGCCTGGGGTCTCTCTGAGTGGACTTTGCATGTTTCCTATTTACATGTGTGGGTTCTCTCCGGGTGCTCCGGGTGTCTCCCACAATCTAAAAACAAGTCTGCATTCGGTTCGAATCTGGGTTTCCCTAAACTGTCCTTAGATATGAGTGTGTGTGTGCATGGATATTTGTCCTGTGTATCTATGTGTTGCCTTATGATACATTGGAGACTTTCCAGGTTGTAGCCTTCCTCTCGCCCAGTGGCAGGGCACAAGCCCCTCCACAACCATGCAAGGAAGAGCAGGTGTAGATGATGGATGGTTTAAATGGCTAAGCTACCTTAATGTGGCAGTGAAAGTTATTTATTTCTCTAAAAGAAAAGCAATTGTCCCATTGTCAAATTGCATTGTTTTTGTTTATACATCAGCCATATGTAAGTGCCATGCATATTTATTCCACGGCTGTACTGGAGTACCATAAAAATTTCAATTTTTCTTTCAATTGCTGACAAGAATTTACCTACACTTAATATACTAACAGCACTTAAATCACAAAACTGGCCAATTTGTTCTTACTGTCAATAAAACACTAACTCTTCATTTTCAAACAGACATACGCAGAACACTGGGAATTAAACTGCTTGGAGGGTTTGAAGAACATCTAGCAGTGGTGTCCCTGCAGCCAGTATCCATAGCATCAGAATGGGACATGTGGTCACATTACTGATGATTATAGATTTTCCATCCCCACACATTCTTACAATCTCCTTTGTCCTCTCCCTTGGCTCATTGCTCTTCCCACTATACCTACTCCACTTCCCAGGCTTCCCTACTCTCCCTCATGTTGTTTCTTCCTTATCCTAACAAAATTACTACTACAAAAACACTTATGTTTCAATGTAATTGAAAGGAGTTCAACACCAGCCTTTGTGTTGAATTTAAGAACCAAAAGTGATAGATGTAATCTCTAAAACATTCTGTTTGAGTTTTTCTTGCATTTAGCAAATGGAAATAATTTTGGTCCTAACTGACCTAAATTAGAAAAAGTGTAATGCTGTATTAGATATCTAGAAACTGTTGGTATGTAATTTCTGTATTTACATTTTTATCCACATTCTTACTGTTCCGCTCAAACTGACTTTAAACATCAGAAGGTAAATTATTTAAGCTGATGTAAAATTGTGCTAAAAATGTCTTTGTTGGAACATGCGATCGACATAATTTGGAGTGCGCGCTTTTTTGTTTTTTTTGTCCAACTTTAAATAGCTATAGCCACAGAGTTCTTGCTGTTTATCCCGTAGGAGTTCAACATAATGACTTTTGAGTTTCTCAAACCGGTAATGGAAATCATGCAAGTTTAGGGAATTTTATTTAAAGGATTTCTTCTCTATAGAATATGACATTGTAGCATATACACAGTTTTTGCATTTGCAGGAATTGGGGGTGTACTATGTTCCTTCATCCTTATTTTGCAATTTGGCTTCATCTTTGTTTAATAAATGCACTTATAGAATATTTGATGTGTGTTGTTGAACTGAGGGGATAAGATTAAAATGCTTTCAGGACCAAGTAACCACCTGGTAACCACATTTTTTAGCTTTAAAAAAATTGTTTGGCAAAGCACTTTTCTTGCAGTTTGGGGTTTTAAAGCACCAAGAGACATACTAGAGCTCTAAAGCAGCCGAATTATTGGTGCCAAAATTCCTGGAGCCACACTTAAACACTGCAAAATATTAAACATATTCTAGGGAAATAGAAATGTCATTACCAGTTATGCCAAAGACTGTCATGGTTCTGTGAAGAGGAGCCCAGGAGCGGCTGGTAGGGGAGATGTAAAGCACAGAGAAAACAAAGCATTTCTAACCACAGAAAAATTAAACAACACAAGCCAGGTTTATAAACTACTTTCAACTGGCAGGCAAAGATACGAATGATTGAAAAGCTATAGTATAATCCACAAAACCAAAGTGGCACAGAGAAACTAAAAATGAACATGGTGATAGATACAGACAGACTAATGAGGGGGATGAAGATGAGGTCAGCAGGTGAGTTTGCAGAAAGGATCGGATGACTTTGCAGCCAAAAAAGAGAAAATGAATGAGAATAAATCTCAAAAAGTCCAAAAATAAATTTTAAACATCTGCACTGCACATATTTGGTTTGTGTATTTTAAACATGCAATAATGTTGTTTCTTATTATGCTACTATCCATGCAAACTGAAAATGAAAGGCATTATGGCTTAAATAAGATCTTATTTTGTGAAACAACTTACTGATTTTTGGAAAAAACTCACCTTTGTTGCTTTCAATTCTAAAAAGTGTCAGGATCTGGGGTTTTGTCTGTTGTTTTGGTGCTGTTACTTTGCTTAGCCCCTAGATGTCATGGAACCTGGAGGAGAGGTGACAGGTGTTCCTCATTAGGAGGAGGCTGCCAGCAACTCATTGCCAGAGTGTTGTCCCTTAGTGGTACGGCTTTAGCCACATTACCTTGTCTTGTTCCTTGCCTTGACTTCAAGTAATTTTGGATTTTTGCTCCTTTGCAGGATTACCTGAACCTGACCTTGCCTTTTGTGTGGAACTCTGCCTGGATTTACCTTTTCCAGAAGGAAGCCATTAAACTCCATGAACAAAGACCCAAACCTCTTGGACCTCGCTGGTTGGCAGCCTCCCGAATTCCTCACTCCTTGCAGACCATTCAAGAACCTTGTCCACCCTCCTCCTTTTCCACTGCGCCTACTTCTGAAGAGCTCAACCCGTTAATCATTCTGGCACACAGTTACTCCATCCTCATCAGTCTCACGGATAAACAACATCTTGGTCTCTCCACTTCTCACCCTCTGGCGGACTTTTCCATTAACCCTGTAAGACTCTTTATTCATTAGTTCAAGACCCTGAGTTTACACTGCTCATCATCCTGTTTGTTTTGCAGTTGGTTTCCCGGTTCCTGTTTCCCTGCTCACGTCACTTCACTGTAAATAAACACGTTACCACAAAACTTTGTCTCCTGAATTGCTTTTCTGCATGTGGGTCAGATCTGTAAGAACCAATATGACAGAACACTCTGGCCAACCAGACCCAGCAGAAGCATTCAGGAGAACTCTATCAGAACAACACCACCAAATCATAACTCATGACTCTTCCCTCCGTTCTCTGTTTGAACAGCAAAAGCAGACCAATCAGCAGATCGAACAACTGGCCACCTTGTTTCAGCACACCCTGAGTAATTTCCCCTCCCCGGCAGTAGAGGGCGCCTCAGCCTCACAGGTTTCCCAGCAACATCTGCATTCACGTATCATCACTTCCCCGAATCCTGAGAAGTTCTCTGGTGAGAAGGAAGATTGTAGGGGTTTTTTTTACAATGCACTTTAGTATTCAATCGTTCCCCACAATCCTTTCCTCATGATTCAGTCAAGATCTTGTTTATTCTTGGTTTACTTTCTGGAAGGGCTTTGAGATGGGCGGAGGCCCATTTTTCAAACTGTTTAGATTTTGGATGCACTTTTTCAGAGTTTGAGCAGGAGTTTCGACAGGTTTTTTTCTAGTGAGAAAGATTTAACCGCCAACGCTCGAAGCCTTTGGTCGATTAAACAGAGACCGGTGTGTTGCTGAGTTCTCCATTGATTTCCGCACCTTGGCAGCAGCTTCTGCATGGAATGACTGCGCTCTTAGAGCTGCTGTTTTCCAGTCTTTAAATGAATCATTGAAAGATGAGTTAGCATTAGTCAACGAGCCTTCGACTTGTGGGCTAATCAAGTTAGCCATCAGATTAGATAACAGAATGAGAGAGAAAGAAATCCCAACTTGAACGGAGTGCAATTAGGACTCATTTACCTAGTTCTTCACCCGAACCTATTTGCTCCACCTCTGCCCCGCAGAGTTCTGGAGCTGAACCTATGCAGATAGGGCATACTCAGCTTTCCACAGAGGAAAGATTGAGACGTCGCATATCTAATCAGTGTTTTTACTGTGGCTCAGCTGACCATTTTCTCGCAAACTGTCCTATTCGTCCTTCGGGACCAAAAGACCAGGTCCGTCAGTAAGTGAGGGGTTTCCGATGGACCGGCCTCTTACCCCCAGACTTAGTTTGCCTGCCACATTAATCTCTTACCGACCTTTTCAGAATCTATCCGCTCTCATTGACTCCGGTAGCGTCCAGAATCTTATTGATCAGAGGCTAGTTGATGAAGCAAAAATTGAGACCGAACCACTTCTCTTGCCTCAGTCTGTTACATCCTTAGATGGGAAGAGATTACCCCGAATAACACATAGAACCAAACCATTCACCTTAATCCTCTTGGGATATCATAGGGAGGAGATTTATTTTTTTGTGTTTCCCATTGCTTTAAATTCTATAGTTTTGGGTTTCCCTTGGCTAAAGAAACATAACCCTCACATCAACTGGGCAGAAAGCTGTATTGAGTCTTGGTCCACTAACTGTCTCTCCTCCTGTTTACAGTCAGCAGTAGCTTCACCCCCAGTTGAGTCAGATCCTGCAGAGAATGAGATAATTGATCTCACAAACGTCCCACCAGAGTACCATGATCTCAAGTTGGTTTTCAGCAAATCAAGGCTCTGTATTTACCCCCACATAGACCCTATGACTGTGCAATAGATTTGTTTCCCGGTGCCCCCCTGCCTTCCAGTAGGCTTTATCACATCTCAGGACCGGAAAGAAATGTAATGGAGGACTATATTAATGAGTCTCTGGTGACAGGATTAATTCGCCCCTCTTCATCTCCACTCGGAGCTAGTTTTTTCATTGTAGGAAAGAAAGATGGCTCACTACGCCCATGTATAGACTATAGAGGGTTAAACCAAATAACAGTCAAAAACAAATATCCTCTTCCTCTTTTGTCCTCTGCCTTTGAGCCAGTTCATTGTTGACCATTTTTTCAAAGTTAGATCTCCGTAATGCATACCACTTAGTTAGGATCCGTCAGGAGTGGAAGACCGCTTTCAAGACCCCCGTTGGGCAATTTTGAATATCTGGTCATACCGTTTGGATTAAGTAATGCACCTGCAGTTTTTCAGTCCTTCATCAACGACATACTTAGGAATTTGTTTGAATGTTTTTGTATACCTGGATGACATCCTGATCTACTCAAAAGACATTAAAGAACATACCCATCATGTCTGTCATGTTTTACAAAGACTTTTGGAGAATAGACTGTTTGTGAAGGCCAAAAAATGTGAATTTCATCAGACCTCAATTACATTTTTGGGTTACATCCTGGAGGGTGGACAGGTTCGCTCGGATCCTGAGAAGATCAAGGCAGTGCTAGAGTGGCCTGTTCCTGACTCTCGCAAGCAGTTACAACGGTTTCTGGGATTTGCAAACTTATCGACGATTCATAAAGAACTTTAGCTTGATCGTCGCACTACTCACTGCCTTGACTTCCACAAAGATCGTGTTTTCCTGGACACCCGAAGCAGACAAGGCTTTTCAGACATTAAAGGAGAGTTTTTCTCAAGCACCCATTCTAGTTCATCCCAAGTTTTCCAGACAATTTATTTTAGAGGTAGACGCCTCAGATATGGGTGTTGGAGCCGTACTATCTCAGCAGTCGGCTACAGATGGAAAACTCCACCCATATGCCTTTTTCTCCCGTCGTCTCACTAACCCGGAAATAAATTATGATGTGGGGGACAGGGAGTTGCTGGCTATAAAGCTAGCCCTTGAAGAGTGGAGACTTTGGCTGGAGGGGGCCAAGCATCCCATTTTAGTATGGACCGATCACAAAAATCTGGCCTACTTGAGACTGAACCCCTGCCAATCATGTTGGTCATTGTTTTTCTTACGCTTTGATCTCTCCATTTCTTACAGACCAGGCTCCAAGAATATCAAGCCGGATACTCTTTCCCGGCTTCATTCACCAGATTCTTCTGAGAAGGAGACCGAACTTCTGGACTGGTGTATTTTTCTTCCTTGGGTAGAATATGCTATAAATTCACAAATCTCATCCACAACAGGCCTGTCACCTTTTGAGATTTCCCTGGGCTATCAACCTCCTCTGTTTCCTGCTGATGAAAAGGATATAGGTGTAGCATCTGTTCGGCACCACATACGCCGTTGCAAACGGATCTGGGGAGATGCAACCAGAGCACTTCTTCGTACGGCAGACCAGAACAAGAAATACGCAGAATGCAGATGGCGGCCTGCGCCTACATACCATCCTGGCCAAAAGGTTTGGTTGTCCTCAAGAGACATTCCACTGAAAGCTATGTCCAAAAAACTGTCCCCTCGTTTCATTGGCCCTTACACTATTGACTCTGTGATCAGTCCCTCAGCTCTACATCTGCCTTCCAGTTTATGCATCCTGTATTTCATGTTTCCCAAGTTAAACCTTTCATTGCCAGTGCTTCATTAATGTGATCTAGTGTATCTCTTTTGGCAAATTGTAATTTTGTTTTGACTCTTTGTTGTGATTCATTAAATTCTATTGCACTTTGGTTCAATTAGTTTTCGTTTAAATGTGCTTTACAATAAACTGACATTGAAACTGATTACATAAAGAATGGTAGTCCTTTGTATTGACATATATTATTATGATCTGGTTTAGTATGACAAGAAGGCAATTTTAAAGTTACTCCAATTAGAATCTGGTGGCATATGGGAAAGGGGGACACCGGAGGAGCACCTCAGGTTCCATCTGAACAGGTGGAAAAGCCAGTGTGAGGGGATCCTAGTGCCTAAAGGGCGCACCCCCACAGTGATCAGAGATGCCCCGATTGGCACAGACCCCTCCCCCACTCCCACAGCCTCAGGATGTGCCAGGGAAGAGGCAGGTTGCATGCCAGGGCACAGAGCCATGCCTCTGAAAACTGCCAGGTTGGCTGAGTAGGGGGCCTGGATTTAAAGAAGCAGCTGTGTGTTTGATCTGTCTCAGGGCAAAATGTTCCAAGAAACAACCTCATCATAATTTTATCATTATACAGGTCCTTCTCAAAACATTAGCATATTGTGATAAAGTTCATTATTTTCCATAATGTCATGATGAAAATTTAACATTCATATATTTTAGATTCATTGCACACTAACTGCAATATTTCAGGTCTTTTATTGTCTTAATTCCTATCTCACAAAATTAGCATATCATTAAAAGGGTCTCTAAATGAGCTATGAACCTAATCATCTGAATCAACGAGTTAACTCTAAACACCTGCAAAAGATTCCTGAGGCCTTTAAAACTCCCAGCCCGGTTCATCACTCAAAACCCCAATCATGGGTAAGACTGCCGACCTGACTGCTGTCCAGAAGGCCACTATTGACACCCTCAAGCAAGAGGGTAAGACACAGAAAGAAATTTCTGAACGAATAGGCTGTTCCCAGAGTGCTGTATCACGGCACCTCAGTGGGAAGTCTGTGGGAAGGAAAAAGTGTGGCAGAAAACGCTGCACAACGAGAAGAGGTGACCGGACCCTGAGGAAGATTGTGGAGAAGGGCCGATTCCAGACCTTGGGGGACCTGTGGAAGCAGTGGACTGAGTCTGGAGTAGAAACATCCAGAGCCACCGTGCACAGGCGTGTGCAGGAAATGGGTTACAGGTGCCGCATTCCCCAGGTCAAGCCACTTTTGAACCAGAAACAGCGGCAGAAGCGCCTGACCCGGGCTACAGAGAAGCAGCACTGGACAAAGTACTTTTTTCAGATGAAAGCAAATTCTGCATGTCATTCGGAAATCAAGGTGCCAGAGTCTGGAGGAAGACTGGGGAGAAGGAAATGCCAAAATGCCAGAAGTCCAGTGTCAAGTACCCACAGTCAGTGATGGTCTGGGGTGCCGTGTCAGCTGCTGGTGTTGGTCCACTGTGTTTTATCAAGGGCAGGGTCAATGCAGCTAGCTATCAGGAGATTTTGGAGCACTTCATGCTTCCATCTGCTGAAAAGCTTTATGGAGATGAAAATTTCATTTTTCAGCACGACCTGGCACCTGCTCACAGTGCCAAAACCACTGGTAAATGGTTTACTGACCATGGTATCACTGTGCTCAATTGGCCTGCCAACTCCCCTGACCTGAACCCCATAGAGAATCTGTGGGATATTGTGAAGAGAACGTTGAGAGACTCAAGACCCAACACTCTGGATGAGCTAAAGGCCGCTATCGAAGCATCCTGGGCCTCCATAAGACCTCAGCAGTGCCACAGGCTGATTGCCTCCATGCCACGCCGCATTGAAGCAGTCATTTCTGCCAAAGGATTCCCGACCAAGTATTGAGTGAATAACTGTACATGATTATTTGAAGGTTGATGTTTTTGTATTAAAAACACTTTTCTTTTATTGGTCGGATGAAATATGCTAATTTTGTGAGATAGGAATTTTGGGTTTTCATGAGCTGTATGCCACAATCATCCGTATTAAGACAATAAAAGACCTGAAATATTTCAGTTAATGTGCAATGAATCTAAAATATATGAATGTTAAATTTTCATCATGACATTATGGAAAATAATGAACCTTATCACAATATGCTAATATTTTGAGAAGGACCTGTATATAGTAATAATTAATAGAAATGAAAACAAATGCAAGGGGAAAAGACTGCAATACATCCAAACTATGTAGCATTGATCAAATGTCTGATTACTAAAAATTAGTTAATGAATTGATTACTCCTGTAACAAACAAACATGGCTGTAAAGCATTTTGCATCTCAGAAAATGATTCAGCCCAAACATGACTTCTAGCTGGCTCTCAGTCATCAATCATCAGTCGTCATTGCAGATTCCACACTCAGCAAGAACCTTCAGAAAGATGATTTATTATTACTGAGAGGACTAAAAAAGTCAGAAGGGAAAAGTTGCTTAAATCCCAGCCCTGTTGTGACATCTCAGCAGCCATCAATCAAGAACCAGAGTGTACACAACACGTGTCTGTCCCCTGCATCAAACTCCATCTTTGTTAAGGTCAACTTTAGATTGGTTCATCTAGAAGAGATTCATTTCTACTGACCCAATTATTTCACAAGATGAATTTATGGCAAAATTCCATCACATGATTAGTAATCTGCAAAATTCTTGAGTCAATAATAAATTTTGAAAAAGATCCTTCCAAGTAGCAATACTTTTTTCTTACTCATTCAAGGAGGTCTTGATCCGTTGTTCGTTAGGCTGGTCTGTCAAAGTTTCCTTTGGACCTTTGCTGCATTTTCACTCATTTTCAGTCCAGTACATGATAATTTTCAAGAGGGATGAACCAATGTTGTTTTGAATAACAGCAGATAGCATTAAAAACCCACTGTCAGAGATGATCTTGTCCTATTGCTTTTGTTAAATTGTTAAAAAATGTGAAAATAACAGTTTAAGATGCAACGGTTTGCTGAAAACTTGGAAGACAGTGAATGATCAACTGGGGGTTGAAGCATCTCTTTAATCCTTTTTCAGATCTTAATGCAGGGAAGGTGGAGGGAAGATGACAGGTGAATGAAAAGAGAGGTCTTTAAATGATTGTTATATGACAAAAAATGAAGAACGCTTTTGCAAAGCAATGTGCTTCTCGTTCAAAAGAAGCTGCTAATGGATATGTTTCCATTAACTAAGGAGTTTGCATGTTCTTCCTGTGCATGTGTGGATTCTCTGCGGTACTTCGGCTTCCTCCCACAGTCCAAAAACATGAATGTTAGGTTAATTGATCTCTCTCAATTGCCTCCAGGTGTGAATGGGTGTGTGCGTGATTATTTGCCCTGTGTTGCCCTGCGATGGACTAGGGCAACACAGAGCTCTGAAAATAGGCACCAGCTCCCCTGTAACCATGTATGAAAGAAGCAGGTATAAACTGCATGGATGGATGGAAGTTTCCTTACCTACAGTAGTTTTGCTGATTATAACAGATATATAAACACTGTGTTGCTGTTGATTGTTTAAATCACTTAACAAAGAGCATTAGTAACAATTTCAGCAATCCTTTAAATTCATATTTCTTGTGGGCACCAGTTTGCTTTATCATAATCCTGCCTCTCTGGGGCATTTTGACACCATTGTTTCCTGATATAATTCCAGATTTATTCAGAGATGTGTAGCTGGATTTGTTTTGGAGGTGTCATCATTTATCTTTTTGCTACAGGTAACTCTTTTATAGTCTGTTTTATTATGAGGCCGACTGATTTTAGGACTATCAGACATCTCTGTGGCAATTATTTTTCTGCAGGGCTGAATGTGATTGGAATAGATTTTCTTTGTATAAAGAATAGAATTTAACCTTGAGCCCATCATTATAAACCCTGCACACCATCAGTGGAGCAAGAAATTTATCTGGCAAACAAGACAGCAGTGTCTTATCTACATTTGCTCGTGCTGTTTTTTCCCCCTGCTGAGGCCAGATTACATTGATGAGGTGCAAGTAACATAATGGATTACTATAAAAGCTTTAGAGTTGCCTCCCTTCTTTTTAGGACAATCTAAATCTATGAAGATGCTGTTTTCATGCACATGAAGTACGTGGTGTAATGGTAATTTGGGTAGAGTGAGGTCGGCGTGTTTTATATTCACAGATTTCAAAAGAAAAACAGCTCTTTCTGGTGCATTAAAAGGGTTACTGTTAAAAATAGAAGCGTGGCAATGTCTCTTTAATCTGTGGTTGAAGAAACTTACTGGCCATCAACATTAATCCTGCAGCAACAAAAAGACATGCTTCAGGCTAAGAGCTTGAAGTTGGAGAGGCATCTGAGGCTTCTTCCAGCAGCACAGAGAGGCTGAGTCGAGATCAAGGGAGAGAAAGATGGGATGAAAGATAACCAGCAAAGCAGTTCGTCCGGTTCTTCTCAGCTAAAGACAAGGATGAAGATGAACAAGGCTCTGAGAGGCCACTCAAATATTTTGTCAAAAGAAGGCACTACAGCATACCAGTATGGAAAAATGATATTCCTATGTAATAAAAGTAAAACAAAATGGTCAACGTTATGATCTTTGAGTCATTTTATCACCTCTGCTTGTAAAAAGGTTCTCATGGATTCTCATAGAAAAGCCAAAGATCATCACCAGATTATTCAATTCAATTCAATTCAAAAATACTTTATTAACCCCAAAGGGAAATTAAATGTTGTTGTAGCTCATTATGAAGGTTTGCTCAAAGAGCCGTTGTAGATGCTGATGGCTGTGGGCAGGAAGGATCTCCTGTAGCGCTCCGTCTTACAGCAGATCTGAAGAAGCCTCTGACTGAAGACAGTCTTATGAAGAGGATGCTCAGGGTTCTCCATAATGTTCTTCATTTTATGAAGAATCCATCTTTCCACAATGATCTCCAGAGGTTCCAGAGGAGTCCCCAGAACAGAACCAGCCTTTTTTATCAGCTTGTTGAGCTTTTTTAAGTCCCTGGCTCTGATGCTGCTTACCCAGCAGATGATGGTAGAAGAGATCACACTTTCCACAACAGACTTATAGAAGATATGCAGCATCTTGCTGCAAACACCAAAGGACCTAAGCTTCCTCAAGAAGTACAGTCTGCTCTGTCCCTTCTTGTAGATGGCTTCACATCTCCACTCTAGTCTGTTGTCCAGGTGAACATCGAGGTATTTATACTCCTCCACCACCTCCACTTCTTCTTCCATGATAGAAATAGTTTTTGACTTATTCTTGTTTCTCTTAAAATCTACAATCATCTCCTTTGTTTTAGTCACGTTCAAAATGAGATGATTGTTTCCACACCATGCCACAAAGCAGTCCACCACCTTCCTGTACTCAGCTTCTTGTCCATCTCTGATCCACCCCACGACTGCAGAATCATCCGAGTATTTCTGCAAATGACAGGAGTCTGTCTTGTACTGGAAGTCTGAGGTGTACAGAGTGAAAAGGAATGGTGAGAGTACAGTCCCCTGTGGTGCTCCTGTGCTGTTGACTACCTGGTTAGACTCACAACCCTTCAGTCTCACAAACTGTGGTCTGTTTGTCAGGTAGTCTGTGATCAAGGAGATTGTTGAGGCCTCCACCTGAGTCTTCTGGAGTTTCTGACAAAGTAAATCAGGTTGGATTGTATTAAATGCACTGGAGAAATCAAAGAACATGATCCTCACAGTGCTGCTGGCTTTGTCCAGATGATAGTGGGTTTGTTGAAGCAAGTGTATGATGGCATCTTCAACTCCAACTCCACAGCGATAAGCAAACTGAAGGGGGTCCTGATGGTTTACTGTTTGCTTACTCAGGTGGGCCAACAGGAGTCTCTCTAGGACCTTCATGATGTGAGATGTCAGGGCAACAGGTCTATAGTCATTGAGGACTGATGGGTGAGTTTTCTTTGGTACCGGAACAAGACAGGAGGTCTTCCACAACACCGGAACCTTCTTCTGGGCCAGGCTAAGGTTGAAGAGGTGCTGCAGAATCCCACAGAGCTGCTCTGCACAGGTCTTCAGGACTCTAGGGCTGACATGATCTGGACCTGCAGCCTTATTCCGATTCAGTCTCTCCAGTTGCATCTTCACTTGACTTCTTGAGACACACAGGTGGAAGGGGGAGGCAAAAATTATCCATGGATTGTTGGAAGAAGTTGCTCTTATTTTGACCACGCCCTTGATTCATTGTCCTTGGGTAAAAATTTGAAGTAAGCCCTCTTACTTGGATGGGAAACAACCCCAACACTGATTTTTTTTTTTTTCACATTTGGCGCCTTGCAGGACTCATATGGCACTAACATTTTTTTGCTAGACATATATGTTTTCCGAAGCCCCGAACAGAGGGCTTATCAGAGCAAACAGGGTTCTACTGTCCATCCTTTTACTTCCTACAGACCTTCAGTGTGTTTTGGATGGTCTTGTTCTGAAGTAGCATCTTTGCTGCCTTTCTTGTCACTGTCTTCACCTCACTGTAGGTGCAGGTGCACACACATCCGTCTGCTCCCAATATTTGAGCAAGCTCTGCTGTGGTGGCAACACAACCACTGTAGCTCACTCCTCAGGATTAGAAAGTCCTGGAGCTTGCTCTATATTCTGGATGTCCTGAGGCTTCTTCACTGCAGCTGAACCTATCTCCTTGAAGTTCTTGATGATCCAGAAAACTGATCTTTCAGCTGCAATTTCTTGGCAGCTGTATTCTTCCATGTGAGGCCATTTTGAAGCAAAACAAAAATAGGTGCACACTTTCTTTTTCTAGGTAACCATTGCTACTACAAGAAAACCAATATTACAAGCAACATCAAGTCTGCTTTTTAGAGTGGACAATTCCTTTAACAGCTTCACCTGCCATTATATAGCTGTACTGCACGGAAATTAGCTGATCATGTTTCTTTGTTTAGCTAATTTGGGAAATAAATTAGTGTACCTGTGATCATTCAGCACACTGATCAGTTGTCACCACAAAAGTTAAAGCCACAAGGTTTGCAAAACATATACGTGTCACTGGACATGAAATTAAAGAGACAAAACACACCTAGACTCTCCCAAACCCTCCTGAACACTTCATTGAGAACAGACAAAAATGTGTATAAATAAGGCAAATAAATGGTACAATAATAAATTTATTTATAGAAAAGTGTCAAAATAGATCAATAAATGAGATAAGGATTTGAATTACTATATGGTAAGCAAAAACATTGAGAGATTTAATTTGGCTTAGAATCAGTACTTCTCTTTGGAGCCGAAAGACACAGGTCTCTGTCACTGTTACATTTTCCCTGGGTTATGCTGATTTTATCTGCATGGAGGGATAACTGGATACTGTTTCCATCGATCAGTGGGCTTCTTCACAATCCTGACAAATCTTACACTCGGAAATTACGTCACATTGCAGCAGTAAACGTCAATGTATTTTATCAGGATTTTATGTGATAGTCCAACACCAAATAGCAAATGATTGTGGAGATGAAGGAAAGGGATAGATGGTTTTAAAAATCTGTGTCAGTCTATCACATGACACCCTACTAACATTTTATTTTTTATTCAGTCCTGTTGTCCCTAATAGAAGTGGCGGCAGGGATGCTGGAGATTCTTATGCTTATGACTTTTTCATGTCAAGTTGCCTTGACCACAGTGTTTGCTGCAGGGTGGAAGAGGTTTTCAGTACACAGAACGGGCTACATTAAATCCGTGTTTAATCAATCACACAAGGCATCATTGTTAAGTAGATTCATCCTTGTTTCTCTAGTTGTCACTCAGAACTTTCAGGTAAAGGTTCTGAGTGTTTTAAAGTCCAACATTTCCAACATGAATCTGACCGTAAACTTAATGGTCCAGCGGTCCATTGCACCACTCAGTCTAGACAGCCTCCCCGTCTCCTTTCACTTTCATTTGTATTTTTTTTAACTCAAAGCTGTGATTCTCATGTGGTTTTTCTTTTCAGATCTTTCCACAGAGGTCCTTTGTGATTCCACTCAAAGTGCACAACCTCTTTGATTTTTGTCTTTCAAAGTGTCTTACTCGTCTCCTCTGCTCTTACAAAACGACTCTCCCGCCTCCTCTTCCGGGTCTCCGTCCTTCCACCCATTTTTATCAAGACCTTCATCATCATCACCAACCAATTTCTCAGACTCACTCCCCACCTGCTGCATCCCAATGGCTCCTGAAGTCCTCTTATCTCTGCTAGCAGCCCTCTGCTGTGTTTCATGGGCCGACAGCTCAGTCTCACTCTTTATATTGTGTTTTATCTGTCTCACTCTACAGTAAAAGCAGATACTGACTGGGCAAAGCTAAGAGAGAGACGAGTGGTCTACTTAAGCTCAGCTCAGGCCTGTCATTATTTCAAGTGGCAGAAAAGACAATTACTAAGGAAAGGAAGCAAGAAATGGCAAAACAGAAGAAAGGAAGTTGAACCTTCAGCATCAATACAAACAGAATGGAAACTGCAGCAGACTGGCCAAGAAGAAATGCATATGTCAGTAAGACGTTTTTATTACTTCGTCTTGTTATAAAACTCTGTGAAGGGTCTGGCTGCTGCACTTTTACAAGTTGGAAGAAAATGATTCATTCAGCTGCTCTGCAGTCTGGTGACAATGTTATTATTTTTTATCTCACAGGCCTCACATAAAGACCAGAAAAACAACATTTAACAGTACAACAGAGTTATACTGTTAAATGTCACCAGATTGTGGTTTGGTAATGACTTGTTAGAAAAACAGGACACAGTCTATGAGTACTGTTCATCACTGTTAACTTCACATTCGTGCAAATGGTCAAAATGTTAATCTGAAAAATTAGCTTAAAGGAATATGTTTGGATCTCTGATGTCAGCACAAAATAATAAAAAACAACACAACCTGGCAGTGTGTTTGGGCCATTGTGTTTAAAGGTTTTTATGTCAGTTCAGATTCAAGATGAAACATTTCAATTATGGTACATTCGCTGCTCCTCTGAAGCAACAGGTCCATGCCTTAATGCCATTACTTTTCAAGTCAGCAAATAAGGCTCCAGTTGTTCCCTTCTAATATTTAATTCCTTTCAGATTATTCATGTAATTCCATCTCACAGCAAGGCATTTTCCAAGACAAACAGGTCCAATTCATATCCCATACAAGGAAAATTGAAAATTTAAATTACTTCTATTCATGTTTTTATTAAAATTAAACTCATCATTAATACAAACCCCTTTATTAAAAATAAACATTTATCGGTGTTTATATTTTGCTTTGTAGTCAGTTGTCGCTGCTGGGGCACAGCCACAGTTCTCCTGGATCCCAGCAGCTGTGGGTGGAGCAACAGGCTCTCCAGTCTGAGCTTCAAGTGTGTGAAATATGCTTTTTCCATATAGGTGGCTGGGCTAGACATTACAGAAAGGCTGAGGAGCTCCCTCATCTCCGTGTAACTGCTGCTCCTTCACATAGACAGGAGTCCCTTTGGGTAATTTAGGCATGCCCCAAACATCTCCAATGTGTTCGGGGCATGTCCCTCTGGGAAGAGACATTTTGGTAGACCTAAAACTGATTGGGGGGGTCTGTGTACCCCTTCTGGCCTGGGAATGCCTTGGGATCATCCTGGAATGGGATGTAGAGACTTCCTAGGGAGAGGAATATCTGGATATTCTCTCTGAGAAGGTAAACTTCACAGGGATAGACTGAGTAAAGGTCAGAGTTTTAGAAGCTGATTTGTGATTGAGGATTTGCAAACTTAAAAAAATCGTCAATGAAAAAGTTTAAGTTTGACTCAAAGTTGTGTCTTACACTGCTTGCTTGCAGTATTTACATGGAAACCTGTTAACTGGTTACATATCTTGTCAAGTACAAACACAAACCTGTGACAGACAAACATGTAGTAGTCCAAAACTGTGAAGTGGAAGAAAAATGACACATGGTTTTTAACATTTTATTAAATGAAAATCTTCAGCCCCCTTTACTCTGATATCAGTAAATAAAACCTAGTGCAAACTGACTGCCTGTAGAAGTAGCCAGTTAAGAGAGTGTGCCTGAGAGTACTTTAATTAGTATAAATACAGATGTGAATGTCTAAAGGTTTCTTAGAGATCATTGATGAGCAGCACCATGAAGACCAAGAAACACAGCAGACTAGTCAGCGAGAACGGTGTGATCATTTGTTATAAAACAATAACGAGCTGCCGGAATCACTTTTTTAAAATTACTGAAGAACTTTCTGGCAGTTTCCTTTGTAAACATTATGAGCTACATGAACTACAAATGAACCAGGCTGGTTCTAAGTATCAAAGCATATAGAGGTGTTAACAGTTACAGTTTAAAAACTGCCAAAAAATGTCCATTATAGCGTTGATACAGCTTCAAGTCCTTTAAATACGCTGCTTGAGAAAGTGCTGGAGTTTTCTCCAGCTGCTTGCAGCTCATAGTCACATAGTTCTGCCTGTCTCCTACTTGCACACTGCTGCTCAACTGGATGAAAGTAGGCTACACTTTATAATAAACACAATTTTGGCTGTTTTCAGTGTGAAAAACACAAACAGTAACAGGTTAAAAACTGAACTGTATTGAAACTGGAGTAAAAAAGTATAATATTGTATAAACTGTTTTTATCGTTTTGACTGTTTTCATACTCTGAGAACCAAGCAATTCCAAAAACAAAGAATGCCTGAAATATGATCGTCTCTTTTTTTGGGAGACAAAAAGTTGATCGCATCTTGAGTTGATATTCAAGAGCCGATACCTGATATCTGTGATGATGTGACAGAGCTCAGGTTTTCAAATCATATAGACGAGTGCAAACAGAAAACGTCATTCCGCTTCAAACAAAAAGCATATGGAAGCATTCAGTCAGCGTTTAGTGATAAAACACATGACCTGCTACATGTCAGCTTGTTTTTAATTGACTGTGTACTGGCCCGGTGTCTGATTGCCTTGCGGGTGAAACCACCTCTCATGTGGTCCAGGAGGCTATCTGAGCTGGGCTGGGACACAGTTTTGATGAAACAAACCAGAAACTATTTCCCTGACCTTGTGCCATTATCTCAAACAATGCAGCAAATCCATAAGTGTCAGCAGCGATAAATTTGTGTTGACTCCTTATTGAATTGAAACATTTAGGTTGTCATGTGAACCCACTGGCCGTTTCCAAATTGAAGCCACAACCGGCCAAGCAGCAACCCGACTTACAGCATCAAATAAGCCATCTGGATGTAACTGAAGACGGGGGCACAGAGCCAGATTTAAACCAGCGCTCCACTGTGCTGTTGGGCTGACTGATGAGGTGCTGCACAGCAGCCCCAATCCTGCTCAGCTCTCTGGGTTTTTTTTCAACAACAGCATACAATCACAGTGGCAACTTCATGCTGCGATATAAGTGTTTTGATTACACAATGTGCAGCTGAGGCTGTGAGCACATACAGAGCAAGGAGGGTCTTCTGGTGCATTCCACAGTGAGGCCTATTGAAAAGAAACAGGGGGCCCATAATGAAACCCGGTACTTGTAAAACATGACGGATGACAGTAGCTGAGTAACCTGAGAGATCTGACTGCAGATCTCCTGGCCAACATAACTGGAAGTAACGGCGGAGTACTAATGAGCAGTCCTGTTTATTTAAGCCATTCTAAAGTGGAAAAACAAACATTTAACCACTGTCCCTCATGGTTACTTTAAACCTTGAACAAGCACTAATAGCAGCTTATGTTATCCCCACTGAGAGCTGGTCTATGCAAAGAGTTGCCACCGCATCTTTGTTGGATTTGACTTTCTTTCCCAGGCTTGCCCTGTTGACCTGTACACATCCCGGTGCCTCCATTTAGACATGACCTGGAATCCTGTTCACTTAAATCTGGCTTGAATTAGCGCACATGATTCAAAGAAAGCTGCAGTAAAATTGTCTTTCTAAAAAAACATTTAATACAAGGGAGAACCAAGCAGCTCTGTAGTTATTGTAAAAAGAAAGTACACATTTTAAATTCTCGAGTTGTGTAGATGGATGTTGGATTGCTTCTGGCAGGATTTAGACTTAGTTAACTCTAACCTTTAAGTACAAGTTCACACAACTGATTTAACACCGTTAAACAAAGTGATTCATAGTTTATAAAACACTTTTAGCAGCGGTAAATTGAAGTAGCGATTCCCTCTCTCATATTTTTCTGGGGAAATGTTGTCCCACTCGTCTTATTCAACCCATGACCCAGTTTCAACCAAGCATCAGTGGTTGGACAGAAGGGTTACTTTTGACTCTAAAATAGACTCAAATAACTTTAGAACCTGGTATACACCAGATCACTTGTTTATGTCCTAATATGTAAAACCCTACAGCTAAAAAAGGGTGTACATTCCTATTACCATGCCTCTACCTCAGACAGGCTCTCAGTTTCTCTTGCTTTGATTCAGTGATTGACAGGTAAGGTTTTTCCACCTGTCCTGTCTCCAACCTTTAGGAGTGGTCCCTCCAATACGGATTAACAGATTTTTGCCATGTGGATCCGCCTGGAGCCAGAGTTGCACTGATCCAATAATCTCCACATCAAATCGATTACCTTGCTGGTTATCGTTGGTACGATTGACACATTTATACTATCAGGAGTTCAAAGAAGTGATGCAAACATCTGCTTTAAACTGATAAAAGAGTTTCACAGCAAAGGGTATTTACCAGTGTCTATTTTTTATTTTATTTTTTTATGTGACCTAAGAATAGATGACAATCTGCTTTAGTCTTGATAAAATATTTTTCATTCTGTTTGTCCAGTTTGGGCTATTTGAATCTGGGAGAGAAAACCTTTAATTGGCTCAATGAAGCCAGTAATTAGGAACACATTTTACATCCATCCATCATCCATTTGAACAGCTTAATATTCTCTTTTATTTCTGCCAGTCCATTTTTTGGATTTATTTTTCTTTTGTCTCTGTCTTTCTTCCATCATGCCTCCCTGCTGACTAACTGACAGCAACCTGTGGAGCTGAGCAGAGTGAGGATACATTTCTAACGAGCTGCTCCTTGGCACTCTCTGAGCCCTCTGTGTGATAGGCAGAAATGATTAATGAGCAGTCCAAATGGACCACAGACTGGCTTCCAAGCATGTCAATTTTTTCCCTCATGCAGTTTTTTAAGAACCTGGCAAAAATGAAGAGGTCCAAGGACAGAGTCCTGAGGAACTCCCCGCTGCTTTGTCTCCTTTTTTGAGCTAATGTGATATGCGAGGTAGCTGGTCAAACAGATAATTTTCTTCTTACATAAATAAAAACTAATGTAAGATATCTTTTTGGTATCAGCAGCGAGTAGTATCCTATCAGCACCCCTCTGTGACTTTAAGCCATGTCATCACTCATCAGCTAATTAGCTCCGCTTTGAGTAACCTTACTCTGTCTCATAAGGTAATATCTTTCTCTCTTTAGTATTTTCTGTACATGGCTGAATTTATATCACTGCGGACCGGTCAACGCTTGACAATTTTACTGCGGCCCGGGGTGTGGGGTGTTGAACCGTCATGTTGGTTTGCCCGCTGAGACTCACAAACTCAACAACATGCAGCTGCTCTGTTCTACATATTTCTGCCGTTTTTAAGGAGAAATATTATTGTGAGAGCCAAGAGTAGCTCATTCTACACATATTTTGCGGCCTTCAATTTATACTTGCGGAACGGTGTCAACGAATGCGTGCTACAAGCAAGAGATGGCGTTCTCTCCCACAACGTGTTGCTAAGCAACGCCCAGCTGAACAGGTATGATTTTATAACTTTATACACCTTTGATACCAGCGACAAGAGACATTATGTTCCGTTTAAAGTGGACCAAAAGTAGCAGAAATGACTACACCTGCATCTTTATGAACATACGTTTTGTCAACAAACATAGGGGAAAAAAAAACTGGAGCTTCCCCCGTTTGCAGGGTGTGGGGCTAAGTTTAATTATTTCTTGTGCAGGCCGGTACTAACTGATCCACGGACCGGTACCGGTCCGCGGCCCGGGGGTTGGGGACCACTGATGTACAGGCTCTTGTGAACTGATTCCAACTTTTAGTTTTTTTTAAATACAACTTGTTATGCAAGGAGTTGGAAAGTTGTTTAATTCCTTATCCTAAATTTAAAGAAAAACCTATTTGCAAATCATTTGATTAAAAATAGTTTATTATCCAAAGCAGAGCAATAAAATAGAATACAACTGGAAAAGGTTTCGCTTTGTGCATGTGTCAGCTTTTATGCCCATTTGCTCTTGAAAACAAAACCTTGTGCCTCAATGAGATTTATTTATATAAAAAATGTAAAAAGAGTTCTTTCAGACAGACAGACAGACAGACAGACAGACAGACAGACAGACAGACAGGAGGACAAGTTTCATAACAAATTTGAAATTTTACATATTGATGCACTTTAGGTCTCTTATGGTCCTTGTCATGTTTAAAGCATCTATGGGACAATATGCAACAGCCACATAACTATTATAAAATGATATAGTTCTGTGCATAATCTAGCTACAATACTTGTTTATTTAATACACTGCTTCTTGCTCATTATATATAAAATAATAGACACCAAAATACAGGCTAGATTTTAATAGTTTTATTTTTGGTTTATCTGTCAGTGACATAATATTGGGTGGTTAATACTCTTGAAACACATCATAAACATAATCACCGCTTATATAAGCATGAACCGGAGTTAGTATGTTTAACTTTAATGTGAGTTGGGAATTCTGCATGCAGAGAATTTCGTTAGACCAGATGTTGCTGAACAGGAGCAGCTCAGAAATCTTTGAGCACAAGAGCAAATGAACCAGAAACATTCCCTCTTCCTTTGTTTGGACCTTGTACTCCTCTCTTTGCTATGCAGCACACACCCTTTGCACACACAACCACATACACACTCATGTCAGCTCCATCAACTAACCTGCTGGGCTCAGATTACAAAGTCCTCAGCATGGTGAAAGAAATGCCCCTGAGGAAGGCTGCATGGGAGGTTGTAGTGCTGGCAGTCTCTCCCAACCTTTTCACTCCACTCCATGAGCTGTAATGAGCTCCAGTCAGTGAGGGCAGTGACAGTTAATAAAAATGTGAAGCACATGGGAACAGGCCTTTCACTCTGTTCCCATTTCATCTTTGGGAGATTGTGCTCAAACACACGGGATTCGATATGTTTGTAGAGATTGCTGTAGCATTAAATAAAACAAAGCAGCTGTTTTAACATGAATGCTTTTCTCAGGCATCACACTGCGCTTTTAAATGAATCCCTTTCCGTTGCATTTCTTTGTTCTTTTCTCTTCTAAACCCTCATCTAACAAGTTCTGACATCTTGTTTTGTCTCAAAAAATCATCTCCATATTTTAAGCAACTTTCTGGTTGCTGTTTTTTCTTCTGCAATCTGTATTTAGTGTCTGAAGATGATATAATTCTCTTTCTTTGAATAATGACAAGTTATGTACTCATGAGATGGAAGATGATGGAGAGGAATGTAACCCTTCTTGCTTTGACCTCCTTTCACCATAAACACCACCGCCATCAATTATTATATGACTAAACTCCAATGACTAAACATTGTTTGTCATCTGATGAAAGAAGCTCACCAGAAAGCACTTAGACAAGAAACATAAAGAAACTTATAAAGAAATGGGACATAACATTGAGAATGGTTATTGTGTTTTTCTGTGAGTACTCTTTTCCCTTTAAGGAAATGTTTTAGTGTCAAGACAAGATAAGGTAACATAGTTTACCATTATGTTGTCTCCCAAATGTGTCTTGAAGATAAAAAGTGTTGCAAAATGTTAAATGACAAACTTTGATGCATTCAAATGGGATTTAATGTCAGCATGTGGGTGAAGGGAAAGGAAAAAGGCCTTTGAAATGTTTTTGCAAAATTTGCTTAAAATCATTTAGTTTTAAGAAAATTCTGCAAACACATATCTGAAGAGGACATACATTTGTATTTAACCCCAATTGTGGTATTGACCTGTATGTTCATGGTTGGTGTCCTCTTGGAAAGTGTACCTCCAGTTTCCTGCCCATTTTCCTGTCTAGATGAAGACAAGCATTTCCACAGCATGATGCTGCCACAGCCAAGTTTCATGGTGGCGATGGTTCTTCCAGTGTGGTGTGCACTTTCTGCTCAGTTTGGTCTTATTTGACCAGAGCACCTTCTTTTGTGCCAGAGCTCCTGAGTTGGATACTCAGACCTGTATTTATTTATTAATTGTCATTAGTGTTGGTTACGGGGTGAATAATAAGCCCAACAGAAAGAGTTCAAAGCCACACCGGTGATGCTGTTTCTACTAGTGGCGGGTGGCGACAGACAGCTGAGTATGTTCACATGTTGCTGCTGCAGGCAGCTTAGTTGCAAACTGGTCACAGGTCTAAGGCGCCTGAAGCCTGCACCTGCAATGCTGTTTTCTACCGTATTTTATTTTATTTATGGTGAGTGAGTGAGAAAGATATAGGACTCTTGAAAGACTGATTCAGATTGTGTTCATTTGACCTTTCCTATCCATGGCTGTAAAGTGCCCCGAATGAAGGGATCACACTGTGATGAAGTGACTTTTTTCTTTTAAATGAGACTATGCCTATTCTGGGTGGGGTTAAAACTCAGCAACTTCTTCATTTTTGTCACCGCTTTTTATTGCTGTTCAACATCCTGACCCACATATACGACATTCAACAGCTCATTTTGTTTACTCTTAAATTTCAGTAAGTTAAGTATCTCCATGATATACAGAGGTTACTGTTAACTATACCAGTTCACATCCACACACAGACAGGAAAACACAACCACCCACAAATACATACATACATTCTCACACATACACCCAGGGAGGGGATTAAATAAGCAAAAAAATAAATCAACTACTAACGGCACATATTAGAAATTTTAAAGGATACGTTAATAATTCTAATAGCATGTATGTAGCCACAATAAATAAATATATACAAAGGTAGAACAAAATAATAATAAAAACCCTTCCCTTGTGTTATGATTCAACAGTACCCCTAGTGTCTGCCATCTGACTATAGGTTGTGTTTAAAGTAATCAATGAATGGCTGCAAGATTCTATAAAACTTTCCTTCCTGTTTTTCAGGTGAAAATCTTATTTTCTCCTGCTCCAAATGCTTCATAACATCCCTCATAAGATTTGTACTGGTTGGGGCATTTTATTGCTTCCAGTTGAGTGAAATTAATCTTCTTTCAAGTAAGCAGAGAAATGAGACTACGTTATGTTCCATAATGCACCTTTTCTATTAGATATGTGTATATTGTACATTGTAAATTGTAAATTTGTATATTCTGTAATGCAAAAACAGAACAAAAGAGCAAAGTGTACCGGAGGCAAATTCCTTGTTTGTATGCACGAACTTGGCAATAAAGTTGATTCTGATTCTGATTCTGATATTGCTTTTTAATAAACTCAAGTCCTTAACTCCCAGAACTGCCATCAAAGGATCTGCATGGAGTGGTCTACATAAAATGTTTGATAAAATTGTAAAAATATCATTCCAGTAAATTTAAATCTTTGGGCAACTTCAGATCATATTAACCAGTGTTGCTGGTGCCATTCCACACCCGTCACATGAAGGGTCAACTGAAGGGAATATTTTGTGAAGCTTTTGTTTTGAGAGATTTTTGTAAAATTTGGATATTCGTTCCTTCTTACGGGGATCCATGTTTTACATAAATGGGAATACGGTAGTATAAAAAAGAAATTTGGGGAGGATAGTCATCTTGATCATGTTGATTTGACCCACTAGTGTTATGGGAATATAAGACCATCTTTGCTGGTCTTCTGCTATTTTATCAAGTCTATTAAAGATTGGATAACATTCATTTTCAAATGCGTAAATTGAATTGAGATCCGAAACTGTGAAGTATCGAAAACTTGTTGGTCGTTCAAAGACTCTACTTTATTGTGGGTCATCACCGCTTCTCAGGATGTATGTAGCTCCTGTCTTAGTATCCCCAGAGAGAACGGGGCTTCCAGCGTCGCCTCCGGTGTTTCTATCTGTTCATTCAACGATGCGCTGTTGTCCATTGTTGGGCTACCTCGTGTGTATGTAGTTATTGATTTCACCATTCCTTGTCGATTCCCCCAGCTGAACTCTTCTTCATATCAGATGTTTTGTTACTAAATATTAAAAATTTAGTTTGTGCTCCTTTGCATTGGATTTGGATGTTTAAATGAATTTAGTAATGATTTATCTGTCCAAGCTCTTCTCCCCTGCTAGAAATCCATGTATATGTTTTGTCCCTTGTACAATTATGCAAACTTTTGTGTTGGTCTGTCACATAAAATCCTATTCAAATGCATTATATTCTTATGCTGAAATGTGACAAAATGTGGAAAATTTGAAGGAGTATGAGTTTTCTTGTGGTTTTCTTGTAATGGTCTGCATCAGCCAAAGTAAATCACAAATATATTTTAGATAAACAAGAAGAAGGTTGTTTGATATTTGAAAGGACGTTTGAAGGATTTTACCCTGAAACATCCAACAGATTGTTTCATAATTGAAACCATTCGACTCATGCTATACATTATTCTCTAGTGACGACATTTAGCACAGGCTCACGCTGTGCCTGGATTTCCTGAGTATGTTTTCATGCACTTAAAGTAAAGATGAGAGAGAAGGAGGTTTGAGAGACAAGTTGTGGCAATATATGATGAGCATCCTGGGTCCACAACCCTCTCCTTCCCAGGAAATAATCTGCAGGCTCAATTCCTGAATTGCCAGAAGTCAGACATTACAGGAAAGTAAAGACTTGACAGCAGGGGGAAAGATGTATGCAGGGCGCCTTACTTTATGTTTCACGCTTAGGGTTTAATACCTGTGGAGTGGACAGAGACTTTTAGTGAGCCTGAGCACAAAGAATCCCAGCATAATGTACATGTCTCCTCTTAGGTTAAATTTACCTCAAGGCGGCTTGGAACAGACAGGTGGAGCTTCAGTCTGTTGGGGAATCAGCTGGATGGTGAAGCAAAGTAAATATTCTTTTAGAAAGGTACTTAGAGAGAAACAAAGACACACACACAGTATTTATGTTAGCATTCATAACAACATCAGCAGCACTTATGATAATTACATTTTAAAACTATTAAGTGAAGGCTGAGGGTTTTTTTAATAGGAAAACAAAGATGATTATTTCTTAATCTCAGCTTGGCAGTTCTGCTTTTTTTATTTTAATCAAACACAATGTGCTTATTGGTTTGAATTTAATTAGTCCTTTGTTATAGCAACATAACATGATGCTAAAAACCTATTGTGTTATTTTTCCTGACAGGATGTCACCCTCAGCACTGCGATAAAAGCGACATAATAGAAATCGTTGAAGTAGAGATTCCTCCGTTTTGTTGCAGCCGGTAAATGGACTCAGCGAACAGAAAATCGATTTCATATTGATTGCATCCTCATTCTGTCAGCTTATGGTTGAAGTTTGGAAAACACAACAGGAACTGTATATTATGACCTAATTCTTCTCCAGTGCTGACCAAGCCATTGCATAAAGATTATCAAAGCATCATGGTAATGATAAATGTGTTTTGTTTAACAGAAACATAAACATAACAAGGCTTCAGCACACCACCTGATCAGAAGAACAGAAACAGAAAAACTCAACTGAAAACGTTTTGTCAGTTCATCACCTGAGTCCTATGAAAGGCTTTTACAGTAAAAACAGACAGGATGCATTTACTTAAATATGAAAAAATACCGTAAAACACAGCTACTGTTAAGGCTTACGAAATAGGACCCCAGAATGCAGACGAGCAGGCAGCGTAATGGGAAGTGAAAAAAAAAAATTTAATCAACCAAAATTCACTCACAGATGAGGCAGGAACAAAACAGAAACCGGCTGGCTAGATAGGCATGGCATGGTCCAAAAAGCAAGACATGAGCATGATCTGTAAACAAGACATGATTTGAGAATGTTTCCACGAGGAATAAACAGGACAGGTGTGTATATATGGAGTGTGAACCAGGTGAAGGAAGGAGACAGATTAACTAGGTGCAGGTGATCCGAATAAACTTAATTGACAAGACAAAACATGGCTTGAGCAGAACAAAAATCCAAGGATGCAAACTAATAGAAACATAACTAGAAAAACATGAAACTAAAGCATAAACAGATCCGAAAACCAAACTTGACAAAACATGAACAAGACGACAAAACTAAAGCCTGATAATAATAATAATAATAATAATAATAATAATAATAATAATAATAATAATAATAATAATAATAATAAACAGAAGAACGATTCAAAACCTTAACTGTGAAAAACATAAAGAAAAAACCCGAAACCAAAACCAAACAACCCCAAAACATAACAGCTACTGACATTTACTTGCATCTGTCAGAACTCTTTACCATTCTATATCAAGCCACTGATCAATAAATGCTCCTTTGGTTAAGGAAGTCTGTATATACATATAGTGACCTCACATGTAGGTATGGACGAGTGTAATGTGTAATGAATATAACATTATTGACCACAATCAAATATAAAGTGATGGGGAAAATAATTAGGACATGTGTTCATGTACCAATGTCTACTTTTAGTTTTTTATTTATCTCTGGAAAATAAAGTTATTTAGTTGATCTCAACCAAAATGAACAAAGGATATCAATCAAAATGCATTTTCTAGTTGAGTAAGGAGTCAGAACAACCCAACCTTTACCCCCTTTGGATGAAATCACTTCAGTAAGACGCTTCTTGTAGCTGTCTACCAGATTGATATCAATCTGAGGAAGGTTTGTCCCACTTTCACTTTCAGCAGTGGTTTTTTTTTTACATGTACTGCCTGTTTCAAGTCCCCCCACAGCATCTCAGTGAGATCCAAATCTGGGCTTTGACTAAGCCCAGTCCCAGTCCATTTTTTGTTTTTACATATGGTTCCACATTTTCCTGTAACAGCACCTGACACACGATAGAATTCCTGGTGGAGTCTCTGATAGCGAGCTGGTGATGTCCTGTTGCAGCAAAGCATTCCCAAACCATGACACTTCCATTTCCATGCTTACTGTCAGTTACATTAACAAGTCAGGCTTGTTTGGACCAATTAATCGACCCTAGCAAAATAGAGGCCATTGTGCAAATGTCTCTTCACTTTTCACTTTCATTCACATTTTCATTTGGTTTAGACTGAAGGCAGCGTAGACAGTCTTTTTAATGAACTTTTGACCACGTTTCACTGATTTATCCACACTGGAGTTTGTGCGTTTTCTGTAACAAACTAGCTGACAATTTCAAAGCATAAAATACGTTTTGCCAAAAAACTATTTGACTACACAGTCACAATACCTGTACTACCCTAATACAGTATATACACAAAATTTTCTTTATTTTTGTCAATACAATTTGTGTAATGTTATTTGTAAATAGGTAAACATATTTTGTTTTCTTCATAAAAAGATGACCTTACATCTCTGTAATGTAGAGCTTTATTTACTTTAGCTTTATTCAATCTTATTTCCAGCTTTCTGCGAACAAAAACAAATCTCTATGGCAGTGTGTATGTTGTGTGTAGTCTGTGTAGATTATTGGAAACACAGTTATTGATGTTTAGAAAATGACAGCAAAGTTCACTCACAGTCGTCTATGTTGGCCTGAAGCTCTAACTTCTGAACCACGGAAACTGAAATCTTTGTTAGTGAATGTAACTGTGGGAATGTCGACAGAAGGAAAGAGCCGAGCTTTGTACAGATAGACGTTTAATCGATTTTGGTCTTCCTTTCCTTTGCAGTTTCTTTCTTTTTGGCGGTAAACTGAACTTTAATTATGTTTTCCCTACATATATATGAGAAAGAAACCTTTGAATAAAGCTGTGACTCTTTCTTTCATTTCACCTTTTCCTTCCTGTGACCTGACGTGTCTTTGCCCTTTGCCTTTTAGCTTATCTTTCTGGATAATGTTTACACCAATCTGCTGCACCCTAATGAAAGGCCGCTTTCAGAGCTGAGCAGCTTTTTCACGACCAGGATGAGGGCAGAACACTGCAGAAAGCTGGAAATACCATGACCTCTTGACAGTTTGTCCTTTTGATGAGAAATTCCTCCCTTTTTTTAAAGTGTCAAGTCAAATGTCACAGTTATGCAGGTGGCTCATTTTTATTCCTATAGATTGTATTAATCTGCTAAAGAATATAAAAAGGAGTAATGAAGGTGACAAAAAGTAAAGATGAAGCTGTTAAAAAAATCATCTTAATTAAATCATGATTATTTGCTGGATAAATTATAAAACTAATTTATAAAACACATCGATTGACATTTTGGGATGTGTGTGATTATTTGTGTCTTTTACTAAAAGCTAAAAAAGCATAATTATGAAGGTGTAATGTTTCACAGAAGTCATATGTTGGTATGAAATTGACATAGTATGACAACCCAAGTAAAAACGCCCAGTGAAAAGTTTAAAACTAAAACACCAAACAGGATATCATTATTTTTACTTAACACCGAAAAGGCAGAATTATTTCTCTTGACTATAAAAATAATATATATTGATTATAATGTTGATTTAAGTTTTAGTTCTTATTTCAATTTGTTATGCACAGATTTAAGCAAAAATAAAGCATCAACCCCCACTAGATCTTGTAGTTGATTAGTTTTTGAGTGCCAAGATCGCATACTGTACCTTTTTTCCATTCTGCTCTTTATAGAGTTACACAAGCATATCAAACAAAAATTAGCTGGTTGATTTGTCAGGCTAATAGCCTGCTCATAACATTAGGACAATGGTGTCACCTTGATAGGTGGCGCTCTTTTACTTTCCACACTCTTCCTGTCTATGATTATCATGACAGAAAAATGTTTCCAAGCAGCTGAATGTCTTATTTTGTAAGTGACGAAGAAATAGTCTTCCTTCAGGCAGCTGATAAGCAGTGTGAAATGTGACACTTTGGTAAAGAAAAAAGTCCTGTGCCTATTTTCACAGAGAATTAAAAGCTGAAAGAGTTTTATGTGAGGATAACCACAGCAGAGAAACTGTAACACAGTGCATCAGATCAGCACTAAAACATCTTGTCTGAGTGTTTTTGTACTCTAGAGTTGAACCTTTAACATGAATTAACTAAACCTGCACCAAGCAGCAGTGGTACTCCATTCCTCAGAGAATTTCTGAAACCTTTGATTTGCACCTTTGTGAGAAAGGAATCATAGGTCACCAAGATAATGAGTCCAAACACTATTCAAAGCTTTGAAAGGAAACTTTGGGAACACCAGAGTTGCGTAACTTTCGTCCAACCGACCCCAAACCTGCTGAACTTTCTTGACAACAGTCATGACTCAGAAGAGAAGACACTGCACTAAAGATTTCAGTTGTAAAATAATGCTCTCTTTTAAACAAAGGGATACCTCACAGCCAGAGATATGTATACTTCACATTCATATGATTATTTTGTCTTGTTCTTATCACCACATTAAATTCAAAAACAAATGCAAATCACAAAAATCCTCTTCTAAAAACCCAAACAAACTTTAGCATCTTTGTGTCTATAGTTTATTAATAAGCATATCTGCAAGTCCTGTGCATTTTTAGTGATTTTGCCAGAGGGGAAACATAATATTTCTGTTATAGTAATTAGTGATTTAATGAGAAGCTAATCACTTTTGTGCTGCTTAAAGGCTGATTCAGGTATGATTGGGAATCATTAATTCAAAGAAAATGTAAATTTACTATTAGTCATGAACTATTAATAATCTAATCATTAATTTATACTGTATCTCCGAGTCAGTAACTCATCATTGTCAGTTTATTTTAGTTCCACTTCCATAGAAGGAAGCCATATAATCTTGGATTAATCCCCACAGCTGTCCTGTGAATGTAATCTAAAATATTGTGGCAAAAACAGCATGTAAACTGAGTTTAAAACCAGAATCAATATGAGAGAACACAATATTTTATATATCAATATAGACCAGCCACTATTTCTTAGATTACTGGCAACATAAATATTTTCTTTTTTTTTTTACTTTACACTGTTTGTGAATGCAAATACACCCAGCTAAGAAGTATTAAAACAAAATAAAACAAAGTTCCAAATTCTGTTACTTTTATTCCTATTAAAAGAAATATTAGTAAATATATTCTTCCTTTCATTCACTGTATAGAGTACTTTTTTCAACTATTTTACACTGGCAGTCAAAATTCCAGGTTTAATTTGACATTTTTCTAAGTAGAACATTAGAAACATATCTTGTGATGCAGTTAAAGTAGTGTACAGACATTGCTCACTACATTTTGTGGCTAGTGTAGCAGATGATCTATACTATACGTTAAACTATTTAATGTGCATAAATAATATATTTAATAATAAGATTTACTTTATTTTTTTTTTATTACTTCTGACAGATAAATTGATATCCCAGATGTGGAGAAGCAAAGACAATTCGTCCCCAGAAGTCATTGTATCAATTAGATTAAATACATATAATCAGGGATTGATCACACTAATCACACTAAGGTCTGTTTCCTAATTATTGATGTAAAAAGAAAAACAAGATGAAACAAGGGTACAAAATGTTTCAGACTGCTTCTCCAGAGGAAAATGGGCAAAGTTTTCTTAATAAGAAATGAATGGTCAAAGTGTTATTTAAATGGATAAAATTAATTAATGTTTATTAAAAGTATACTGCTCTTCTTAGAATCTCAGATATAATAATTAATGTTAATGTGGAGGTAAACAGTTTGGGAACACCCAAAAGAAGGCCAACTTTGTGGGTAAAAAAATCTGACTTTCTGTCAAAAACGCGAGCCGCATTCAACCCGGTGCTTGCTAGAGACGTGCAATTAAAAAGTTGCTATCAGATACTTTAAAGCTCTGGTGGAAAGTTATTTTTTTCTGAATATTTATGCTATGTTCTTTTTGTCTCAAAGTTGAAACTTGGATCAGGGAACAAATTCATAACAAGCCTATTGGTATTCCAGCTGGAAGTCGAAAAACCAGTGGAATTAGCTTGTGCAGTTTTCCAGATTAACCAATGTTAGCATTACTAACTGATTACTATCTAGTTCTCTGTATTCATTGCACTCAGATGCTGAAGCAACATATTTTCCAATGTATATAGGAAGGTACTGTGTATCACTTATTTAATGACATACATGAATACAGTACTGACCAAAAGTTTGGACACACCTTCTCATTCATAGAGTTGTCTTTATTTTCATGACTATGAATATTGTAGCTTCACACTGAAGGCATCAAAACTATGAATTAACACATGTGGAATTATATACTGAACAAAAAAGTGTGAAACAACTGAAAATATGTCTTATATTCTAGGTTCTTCAAAGTAGCCACCTTTTGCTTTGATTGCTGCTCCGCACACTCTTGGCATTCTGTTGATGAGCTTCAAGAGGTAGTCACCAGAAATGGTTTTCACTTCACAGGTGTGCCCTGTCAGGTTTAATAAGTGGGATTTCAAGCCTTATAAATGGGGTTGGGACCATCAGTTGTGTTGTGCAGGAGGTGGATACAGTACACAGCTGATAGTCCTACTGAATAGACTGTTAGAATTTGTATTATGGCAAGAAAAAAGCAGCTAAGTAAAGAAAAACGAGTGGCCATCATTACTTTAAGAAATGAAGGTCAGTCAGTCCGAATAATTGGGAAAACTTTGAAGAGAGATTCCGGACTTTCTAAGTGAAGGTTCAGTTTAATTTTCCAATGTGGAACTCCAAATTCCAAATTCCTATAATAAATGGGAAGCCCAGACAGCTGCAGCCGCAGTCCATGTTTTGATAAGTTGCTAGAGTACAACAAAGAAATGTAAAGTTAAATTTGTTTTGAAAATGTAAAGTCGATGTTAGGAAGATACACACTGTGAATTACATTGTGATCACCCAAACTGCAGTATAACACTGCCCATCTTTTCCGATTTAGTCATACTTCCTGAAATATCCTAATGGTATTCATGCGGTATGTAACTTGGAATATTATTTGCATAATGAAGAAGTATCCCAGCTCTTTAGTAGTGTTTAAACACCTTCCTACCTGTGTCCACTATTTATTCCCCTTAGTGAACACAACATAAGGTGGTGAGTGAGTGAATGAATATTTCGAACACAGGTGCAGAAAGCAGAAGAGAAGCAAAACAGTAGTAAATCTAGTCACATCAGCCACAATGCTTGTGACACTACAAATAACTCTGTGAGCTTTCCACAAAAGATTTGAATTCAGTTTCATGGATCTTCCTTTCCTGAGAAGACAGCTCTTGAGTCTGCTTTTGAGGCCAACACAAGGAGTGATTTTGAAGTGCAGATTCCAGCATCTGCAAATTCAGTCTGCACTGAATTCTTTCTGAAATGTATGGCACCAAAACACAGAGGAGGGTTGAGTAACTGGGAGTTTTTTTTGTTTATTATCTAACATGACTTTAATTTCAGTTTCTCTTTCATAATTAAGTTTAAAACACTCCAAAACACGTCTAATTAACAGAAACTAGAATAACATGGAAATGGGAATAAATCAGTTGTGAATTCACACAGAGATAAAAGATTTCCATATGAATAGTTTAATGAATAAATTATAATAATGTTGGGTTTTTAATTATTGCTCTGATAATAATCCGGTAATCATTAGTCCCTTAGAAGACATGCTGTGAATGTATTTAAAACCACAACAATGCACTTTTAATTCAAGTATTACAACTTTTGTAATAATGACAAATTATTGTTGGTCACTCACTTTAAGAGCACTCGTGTGAATGTATGTGTCCTTTCTTTTCTCCCCACAGCATGTGCCAACATGCTGCAGGGTTCTCCTCCTGTGGGTGCTGTAGCGCACATGATGCGTAACAGGTGTAAGGCGGTGAAGAGGGCAGACGTCCGCAGTTGCTGCGGCGAGCACCGGGCACGTCTTCTCCCATCTGCCCCCGGTGTCCCACAAAGCCTGTAAGAGTCTGGCTAAAAGCTGTGTGTACGTGTATTTATGTATAAATCCTCCTCACTGCTGCCAAGTGTCACCACCTCTCTGCAGAGCATCCCACCTACCCCTCCTGCAACTTATCATTAATACGCTGCACGTAGTCCAAGATCCTGGACACATGTGGACTGAACCATGTGTCCATTTAAGCCTGGAAACAGAAAGATAGAAATGACTTTTCATTATATTGAGAGAACAAGCTTTTTTTCTTTAGATAATAGACCAGTAATGTTGGCATCTCTAGGAGGGATCAATGCCCAGAACCTTTGTTATAGATTGTCTCCAAGTGTTATAACAGTAAGCACCCTAATATGAACTTTCAGGTAAAGTTCTCGAGTTCGTCATAACTAGATTTCTCCTGATAGCTAAATTATTATGTATGAAAATGAGTAGTACTCACAATCTGTGAAGTTTCATCTTTCAGTGACTCAGTTATAACACTAATTACTGTTCTGATCTGTCAAAATGACAAAACATGTGAATGCAATATCTCAAGAAACATGGTTTATTATCTTGACATAATGAACTTAATAAACAGGAAGCAACCACAAACTTTATTTGGAATCTTTAGATAATGTTATGGAAATGTATTTTTACTGTACCCATGTTAGCTTGCATATGACCATCATACTGGACGTGAAACAAAAGCCAAAGGTCTCCACACAAAATTTGATCGAGTCATTTTGAAACACATTTTCTTATTTGTGTATCAACCAGTTTGATTGTAGAGATTGGTCTTTCAGGTGATACAAACAACTAAATGCAGAGCAGCTGGGGAAGGATCTGAATGACGAACAAAATGACTAATGAACACAGAAGTGAACAGAAAATGATCTACAACGGACACAAAATGATCTTACAAAAGCAACCCATACACAAAGAACAGCACTGAAGAAAGAACCAAGAATCTCACAGAAATGGAAAATAATCTAAAAAATAAAAACAAAGACACTTTGGACTTACTTTTACTCTCTGTCTTTTGACACTTAACTTCTCACATTTTGACATTTTTTATATCTATTTCTGGTTTTATGCTTTTATGAAGAATTATTAAATGACTAAATTGTTGTGCAACCCTTTCTGGTGCAACATCTGACTGTTTAAAGTATATGCTGTGTTCTGTTCTGTTGAATGATGTTGGTGGCTTTATTTTAAGGTTTACAAAGTAATGGTAGAGTGTATTCAGTTATTTCAACCATCAAATCAGGACATGTAGGCACCATAGAAAATTCATCGTTGATCAACCCCTGCTGTTATCGATCATCCAAAAATGATAGCACAGATAAACGGTTGAATCTGCTATTGCTATTTTCTATATGATACTCTTAAGGTCATGTGTTAAATATCTCGTTATTTTGAGAAAACAAAGGCAAGATAATTAACTTTGATGTTAAAAAAGGTACTTATGATGAGAAATGGGGGGATGTTTCCTTCACACACAGCTTTATTATACAGAACTGCTGTTTTAGAATTTGTTGATGTTTCATCAATAATTTTTGACTTGATAATACAGTAGATGTTCCTTAAAATCCCTTATTTATGACAGAAAATTGTTTACACATAAATACATCATTACTTTTCTTTTTTCCTAGATTTATTCTGTCTAAATTTGGTTGAAACTTTGCTTGCAAAACCAAAAATCCATCAACAGATCTGAGAGGAAATAAACACATAAGCATAAGTCCATTATTGACCATGACAAAGACAGTGTTCCAAGCTCTGCTGTAAAATACAGCACAGTTCATTACATGCCCATTGGGTGTACTGCATTTTGATGGATTGCCCCATGACTCTTCGCTTGGTCTCTGCTGTACTTCGGATCAGGTAATTGCTGTTAGTCTAAGTGCTCAATCCCAAGAATTAAGACCCTTTTCCTGCACTCTGTGTGCACACGTGAGAAAGGAACAGAGATGCACAGAAAAGAGGAATTTAAATGAGGATAAAGAATGTTTTGGTGTTGGCTTGTATGCCTGCATTTACTAAAAGCCAAAATGAAATTACCTTTTGGATGCTGATATATGAAACGTAAACCTGAGGTCATCTGTACCAATGCAGCCTTCGGTCGCGCGCCTCCTCTTGCATGCAGATGAACCAATATAAAGGGCACACTCTGTTTTGCAGGTGACACGCTCATTTCTCTTTACCACAGAAAACTGAGGGGTTAGTTTATTGTCCGTCTCTCATGTGGAGATGATAAAAAAGGGAGACGGCAGAAAGGGCAAAGGAAGAGCAAAGAAAATAAAAGGGGAAACTGGAAAAGAAATCACCCGAGAAAAGAAACACAGGTAGACTCCAGGTTTCCAATTACTGTGAGGTATAATAAGAAGAGGTATATATTGGAAGGACTGTCCAGAACTAAGTGTCACAAAGGGGGATGCCAGATTAGAAGGAGATGAGCCCAGAAGTGCTGCTTTGGCCTTTTCTTACACACAGCTCATTTCTACTAGCTGCTGGAGGTTGGCAGGGAGAAGATACACAGTGGTGATGGAGGGTTGGGGGTTTCAGGGAAGCTACTGTGGCACTTCCACTGAAAAATCTCACCTTAATACTGAGTCAATTATTGGCTGTTCTGACTTGTTCTCAGCTGAAATGTTTAAAAAAAAACCTTTCAGCTCTAATAAAGCTAATTTTAGACTTTTCTTAAAGCGGTTTGGTTTTGCTTTTGCTTTAATCACTGAAGTCATACTCACAGTCACTTCATGCTTTACATTTCATTCGCTTCGTCTTCTTCTCTCCTAACTTGGTCTCATTGTAATATAAAACAAAAAAGCACTCTCAACTGCAGGAGTTTTAAAATATTGTATTTTTATCTGAATCTTTATCTAGACTCATTATTTCATAAAAAAAATTATAAAATAAATTTTTTAATTAATTCTAATTTGTCTAATTCTGATGACAAGTATCCATGCACCGATCATTATTATTGATGACTGTTTGACCGTCGTGATTGGACGAACCATCTTTCTGATGAAGGCAAAGACCAAGAAGATCTATGAAAAAAAACTGTAGATTTACACGAACTGGGAAGGTCTTTTGGAGCTATTTCTGAGTATACCTTATTCAGAAGTATCACCACTATGTAAAGATTTGGAGAAACACACAGATGGTCCCTCCCAGAAGAAAGTAGTTAGGATGTAGGTTAGGATGTTTAGGAACAAGCCAGGAACCACCAAGAGTCAAGCTTATCATTAACTGCAAACCACTTGAACAGCAGTGATACTGTCCACTGAAAATCCAGTTTAACATCAACATGGACTGAGAGGGTTCTGATAAAAAAATTTAAAACTAAATCCTTTAAGGTTCGCTCAAGTTTGCAGTTGCCGAGTTCACATCCTAAATCCCATTTGGAAATATGTTTTTTGACCCGACAAGACAAAGATTGAGCTTTCTGCTCCCAGTGGCAAGCAGTTTGTTGTAGTAATAAAAGGGGAGGCTTTTGTACCCATGAACACTGTAGCAGCTCTTAAGCACGATGCTGGTAGAGTCATGCTGTGGGGCTGTTTTGCTTCCAGGCCATACTGTTCCATTGCACAAAGTGGATAGAGCATCGAAGTGGAAGTTTACCATTAAATTCTTTAAATGGTTGGGGGTCCTACCATGCAGCAACGGCCACTGTTGATGACTCATACTTGGCTACCAAAACTGGTGGAAACCTGCGTCAGTGCTCAACAAAACATATATAAACAACATTGCATGTTTTCTAAAACTAAGGGTGTTAATTTGCCGTATAGGACATTATTACTATACTGTTAAGAGTGTTAGGGCTTGCGAGATAGAACCCCAGAATGCAGACGAGCAGGCAGCGTGATGGTAAGTGAAAAACAATTTAATCAAAAACAAAAACTCACTCTCAGAAGAGGCAGGAACAAAATAGAAACAATAAACGGGCAGGTAAGACAGGCAAAAGCAGACATGGGCAGAGTGGCAAGATAGGCTTGGCATGAAAAACATGAGCATTATCCAGAAGACAAGACATGGTTTGAAAAATGTTTCCGCAATGAATAACTGAACAGGAGTGTATTTATGGAGAGTAAACCAGGTGGAGCAAGGAGACAGATTAGCTTGGAGCAGGTGAACCGGATAAAGATAATTAACAGACAGAACACAACATGACGGGGGCAAAACAGAACTTCAAGGATACAAACAAATAGAAATCTAACTAGAAAAACATGAAACCAAAGCATAGCCAGAAGCCCAATCCAAGTACACAACTAAGCAAAACATGAATACAAAAACTAAAGCATGACCAGGAAAACAAACAGAAACTTGATTCAAAATCTAAGAAGAATAAAAATAATAAACAAAAGAACGATTCAAAACCTTAACTGTGAAAAACATATAAAGAAAAAACCTGAAACCAAAAACCAAACAACCCCAAATTACAACAAAAGTGTAAATAGACAAATGTCCATGACCCACTGAAAATAGCTCTGTGACGCACCTTTGGGTCAGGAGCCAGCAGAAAGAATGCATTAGAGCATGGCAACCCATTCAGTGTGCAGCAATGTGTTACAAAATGAACTATACGCTATTGAGTAGGCAAATAAAAACTGTTCATTGTCTTCCTTGGTTAATAATACGCACCCGCTCAGTAATGAGAGTACACGTAATTGAAAGTCTTTAAAACGTTTTAAACGTTTTAAAACGTTTTATTATATTTACACTCACCGGCCGTATATTAGGTACACCTGTCCAACTGCTCGTTAACGCAAATTTCTAATCATTCAACCACATGGCAGCAACTCAATGCATGTAGGCATGTAAACATGGTCCAGACGATCGGCTGCAGTTCAAACCGAGCATCAGAGTGGGGAAGAAAGGTGATTTACGTGACTTTGAACGTGGCATGGTTGTTGGTGCCAGACGGGCTGGTCTGAGTATTTCAGAAACTGCAGATCTACTGGGATTTTCACGCACTACCATCTCTAGGGTTTACAGAGAATGGTCTGAAAAAGAGAAAATATCCAGTTCTGTGGGCGCAAATGCCTTGTTGATGCCAGAGGTCAGAGGAGAATGGCCACACTGGTTCGAGCTGATAGAAAGGCAACAGTAACTAAAATAACCACTCGTTACAACCAAGACATGCAGAAGAGCATCTCGGAACGCACAACACGTCAAACCTTGAGGCGGATGGGCTACAGCAGCAGAAGACCACACCGGGTGCCACTCCTGTCAGCTAAGAACAGGAAACCGAGGCTACAATTTGCACAGACTCACCAAAATTGGACAATAGAAGATTGAAAAAACGTCGCCTGGTCTGATGAGTCTCGATTTCTGCTGCGACAATTGAATGGTAGGGTCAGAATTTGGCATCAACAACATGAAAGCATGTGGTGGAACGGGAAATTCGCATCATGGATGAGCAGCCGACAAATCTGCAGCATCTGTGTGAAGCTATCATGTCAATATGGACCAAACTCTTTGAGGAATGTTTCCACTACCTTGTTGAATCTATGCCACGAATGATTAAGGCAGTTCTGAAGCCAAAAGGGGGTCCAACCCGGTACCAGCAAGGTGTACCTAATAAAGTGGCCGGTGAGTGTATATTGTTTTCACAAATGTGTTGTTAAAGCACTGCAGCCCAAGGAAATGTCCTCAAGGGGAAATATGAAGTATTTTTGATTTTAGCTAATTTGATGTAAGATGTTCCGATGAATAATTTTTAAAAGAAATTCAATTCCAGTGTAGTTTCATTACTGCACATACATTGAAGGCTGTGAGCTAAATGCTGCAATCTAAAAAGGCAAATAAAGTGTATGGATAAAAAAAATATTTGAAGGATTTCCTTACTTCCTTGCAGGATGCTTGATCAGAAGAGAAAATTAAGAAATTGAAGTGCATTTTTTGGAAACGACCGATCCTCTCTCAACTATTGATTTGTATCCACCAGATAAACAGTTCAGGCCGATGAATAAACATTAGACCACTTTAGTACTTAGAAACGCTCTCAGAGCAGAAGCTTAATTCAAGTAACATCCTTTTCAGGGGATCGATTCCATGAAGGAGCATAATGCAATCCTTGGTTGTTGTATGATCCACAAAAGCATTACCAGCACCATCCCCAGCATTTGTCTCAAAAAGAAGCGCTTGTGCTGCCAGGCTACGGTGGAGAGGCATTTAAAACCAAGAAATGGTTGCTCAGGGGGCAATTAAACTCAGGTCAGGGCTGATTTACGACCAATTTGAGTGACATGGAAAACATAGGTTGTCTTTGCGCACATGCACACAACAGCACACAGAAATACTCATTTACATTTTAACATTCACATTCTGTTTAAAGAGACCATTAATTCTTGCAGGAGAGCAGCAAGTAAACACAGTCAGCTTCAGGTGTTTGCTGTTAAAGGAAATGTTCGTGTTGTAGGTGATTGTAATCTTTTCTCCTGCATATTTCAATCAAGAACTCCCTTCCTGAAGCCATTTCAGTGGAAGAAATAGAGAACAATTCTGCAGCACCACAGCAACCCAGACAGATAAATATTCCAGCTGACAGCCAAAAGCGACCTACAGTTTGTCAGATAATACATAAGGGAGTCTTGTTAATACAGTTTAGGGTTGTAATGCTTCAATTTTCACAGCTGCCAGCACTGAAGTGGAGGTGAGAGTATAACCGTAACATACAACAAAATCCTATTAACCTTAGCTTATTTCTGGAGGGCTTTATGATCTCTGTCTCAATCATTCAGTTACATTTAATTCCATATATCAATAGCAGCAAAAGGGCCAAAAGGATGTTCACCTGATGTCATGGGCCTGTTACATGAGGCCTGGGACTGTTCAGCCAAACTTTAGGTGTACGGCCGGCTATGCCACAGGCTTTGATACTCAGCTCATTATACAAGACACAGAATGGGTTGGAATGGGTTACAGGACCTTCAGGTGCAGATGTTTAAAACCAGGTGTTTATACACTCTATGAAAGACACATGAATACTAGAATAATGAGAGACAGAGAGATTTGTTTACTTTCTTCAGAAGTTCACATTCATTTAATTAGCATTTGGTAGAACTGCCCTTAAATTATATGACATGGAGTGAGAAGTGGTGGGTATTCTTCCAGAAGCTTTTCACAGTCATTTTTAAGAATATGCCCCATTCCTCCTGTGAGAACCGATGCAACAAAGTCAGGTTTGTAATCTGCCTTGCTCACCCACACCTTGTCATATCTGCCCACAGGTTTTCAGTGGGACAGAAATCAGGATTGCCACTCTTCGGCTTTATTGTCCTAACGCTGATTTGTAACTAATCTGGCGCCATGATTAGACTCAATGTCCATTTGGAAGATCTATTTGTGTTAACCTTCTGGCTAATGTCTTGAGTTGCTGTTTTAATATTATCACACAATGTTCCTCCCTCATGATGCCATCTATTTTGAGAGGTGCACCAGCAACACACCTCTGTACCTCTTAGTTGGGATGATGTTCTGAGGCTTTCAAGCTTTCCTCCAAATGTAACAATGGCCATCATGGCCAAACAGTTCAATATTAGTTGCACCAAGCTACAGAACACATTTGCAAACTGTAATCTGTCTTTTTATATTGCATTTGGAGTAATGGCTTTTTCCTCTCTGGGTGGCCTTTCAGCAATACATGACTCAGTCCACTGTGGGTAATGACTGTCTCTTACCAGCTTCAGCCAGCATCTTCACAAGATCTTTTGCTTTTGGTCTCATGTTGATATACACCTTTTACAGTAAAACATGTTTATGTCTGAGATACAGAACCTGTTTGCTTCATGAACTGCATGGTGGATGGATAATCCCATGGTGTTTATACGTACATATAATTGTTTCATCAGATAAATGTGGAAACTTCAGACATCTAGAGATTTTACCAAAGGATGAACCCGATTTATGGAGGTCCGCGATTCTCCTCCTGATATCTAGGCTGATTTCTTAAGAAATTTTGTTCCCAAACTTATACACAAGGAAGATGTGACTTGTTGAAAATGATTTAAATTAAATTAAATGGTTCTTATACTTGCAGTGTTTCCACTGGTATGGTCTTTGAGGTCTTTGAGGTTGGTAGGTCTCCATTCCATCACCCTCATCTTTAGCTCCGTCCATAGTTGGGACACTGGCCCTGCCACTCCGAAATGCTAATATTACCTTCAGTCATAAGAAATGTTTTGGTAAAATTAAAAGATGACTTTAAATCTAAATCTGCCAGGGGTATGAATAATTTTGGCTTAACTGTACATTCACAGTGGAGCCTCCAATTAACTCAGATGTTGTGAGTAAACCTGTCTGAAGCTTAAAAAGCCATGACATACATTTTTGCACTTTTCCAAATTACTTAAAAGCACAGTAATCCAATTGAATGTAAACTTCGGAATTTTAAGAAAGTAAAACAAAATTCTCGCATTATTTTGGTATTTAGTGAATAGAAATGAATTGGTCAATCTTAGCTTACCTATAACAGGAAATGTTTAGTGTCATTCAATGCCAGTCAGTCTTTTATACACTTTATGTAAATGTATCAGCAGTATTTATCAATCATTACAAAATGCGTACAAACAAAACCCACACGCCCTTCAAAGTCAGCATGGAAAAGTATGAAAAAGAAGACCGCAGTGACAAGAAGCTGCTTTTTCAGGCAGCAATGTCAGTCAGAAAAGTTAAAAGTTAACACATCTGTGACAGTCTGTCTTAGCTGGCCCCAGCATTATGTCACCTGAGCACACAACCACGCAGAGATTGAATCCAGCAGAGAACACCGTCTAACTCTGGCCTGGCAGGACTTCTTCAATTATTCACAGGCCATAGCCTTGCCCCAAGGCTGTTCAATCCTTTTAAGTTTTTCTCTCCATCTCTCGTCACTTGCTATATCCATAAGGAGGAAAGGAAAAAACCCATCATGAACTGGTAAAGCTCTTCTGGTGTCTCACATCAGGGAAGTCCGGTTCTTCATCAAGAATGACACAGATTTTACACCTTTTCTCATTAAGACTTAAATGAACATACGAATTTTTATTATACTTGAATGAGCAAAAGGCTTTATTATAACAGGGAATGTTTGGGTTAATATCACTTTGTGTAACATTTAAAATATTCAAACCTTTATCCCCTAATGACTGTGTGTAAAAAGACACTGTGCCAAACATCATGAGGAACAATTTATATGGTGGGAACCTCATTTTCCATTTATACACAGTACACTACTACAGAGAGCGTTAATACATAATGGATTGGTCACCATATCAACACATGGGTCAGCCGAATGAAGGAATTGGAGAAATTAATTTTTCTAATACAATTTATCTGAGCCAACAGCATAGGTAGTCCCAGACCTGCTCTGCTGTCTGTCTGATTTATAAGTGGACCACATGCTCTTAGAATCAGTTATTGTTTGACTCTTTATCTGATAGAAACTCTCTAAATGTAAGAACATCCCAACCCAGCAAATATTTGTGAAACAGACATACAAAAGATGATTACATTCTGTCTAAACAGCAGGAAATTGTGGTTGAAAAGTAAAAGGTGAAAAAATGTCCACATAAAGACGTTTATTGACATCCAAATGTGGGTGAAAGGTGGTTGGGACCAAAGCCATAAGTCAGTCTGACTTTTAGCAGTCGTGTTTAAGCTAAATTTGGGACGGACTGATTGATTCATCCAAATTTGGTATAAATTGACATTTTCAATGCAATTTTCTGGGCTTAATAAAGAAAGACTGACTAACTTTAAAGACCAAAAACAAAGATGTCTATTAATGTCCGGTGTTTGAAAATATTGTGATGAGGTCTTTTAACAATACGATGAGCCCCCACTTTCAGCTGCTTTGGCCTTTGAAAAGTGGGGCATTTGAGCCAACCGTTATTAGGTTCAATTCAATTCAATTCAGTTTTATTTGTATTGCGCCAATTCACAACACATGTCGTCTCAAGGCTCTTCACAACAGTCAGGTACATACATTCCAATTAATCCTAACCATTGAACAGTGCAGTCAGAGTCAGTTATTTATTCAAATTGGATAAAACGTTTTTCTGTCTAAGGAAACCCTGCATATTGCATCCAGTCAGTGACTTGCAGCATTCCCTCCTCCCAGATGAGCATGTAGAGACAGTGGACAGTCACTGGCGTTGACTTTGCAGCAATCCCTCATACTGAGCATGCATGTAGCGACAGTGGAGAGGAAAAACTCCCTTTTAAACAGGAAGAAACCTCCAGCAGAACCAGGCTCAGTGTGAGCGGCCATCTGTCACGACCGACTGGAGGTTTGAGAGAACAGAGCAGAGACACAAAGAGAACAAAGAAGCACTGATCCAGGAGTCCTTTCTATGAGAAGGAAAAGTAAATGTTAATGGATGTAGCTCCTTTAGTTGTTTCACCTAGAAAGAAAGAACAGATAAACTCTGAGCCAGTTTTCAAGGTTAGAGTCTGAAAGAGAGCACATATAATTAGTTACAGTTAAGCTCAGTCAATTGCCTTGTCTAGGAGAGAGAAAGGGTTAAACACTAAAAGACAGGAACATGTGGGTCATCGGAAGAGGGTGAGCATTAATTGTTGCCAGCAGAAGCTTGGACGATGCCGCCCTCCAGGAATGTGTCACAGGTAGACACAGAGTCAGGCCAGGTGTATCTTCTAGGAAGAGAAAAGAACAAAGTTAAAAGCTGAAATAACATCAAATGATGCAAAATTGGAGAGTAGTGTGAGAATGTAGCAAAGAGGGTGAAAGTGGTCGTTATGTCCTCCAGCAGCCTAAGCCTATAGCAGCATAACTACACAGATAGTTTCAGTTCAGATTATTTAGTTAAACGGCGCTTATTTACAACAATGTCGTCTCAAGGAACCCCACAAAGGGTCCCACTGATGGTCATTGTTATACTAAAAACCACAATGATTGGGATACCTCCCTCTGTCAGACTGATTATAACCATTGGAAAAGAGAAGGGGTCATACAGGTAGCAGAAATGGAGGGTGTGTTTGCACCTCAACCATAACTGAGCCGGTTTAGGCTAAACCTGACTCCCCCTTACTCCAACCAACAGGGAGGGAGGAAGGCTCCCTCCCTGATGAACTAAGCCACTCTAACTATAAGCTTTATCAAAAAGGAAAGTTTTAAGCCTAGCCTTTAAAGTAGACAGGGTGTCTGCCTCACGGACTAAAACTGGGAGCTGGTTCCACAGGAGAGGAGCCTGATAACTAAAGGATCTGCCTCCCATTCTACTTCTAGAGACTCTAGGAACCACCAGTAAACCTGCAGTCTGAGAACGAAGTGCTCTGTTAGGAACATATGGACCAATCAGATCTCTGATGTATGATGGAGCTAGATCATTAAGGGCTTTATATGTGAGGAGGAGAATTTTAAATTATATTCTGGATTTAACAGGGAGCCAATGAAGGGAAGCTAAAATAGGAGAAATATGATCTCTCTTTTTAATTTTCATCAATAACAGTAAGTAACAGTTTATTAGGTATGTGGGAAAGGGTGACATGTAAATTGTTTTGGGAAATTGGCTTGTTTTTTTAAAAAGTTCTTTATACATGCAAATCATTTACCATATTTTACAAATATGTGCATTTGGTCACAGATTATCCCAGCCCTTTGCAGCTGATTTTCTGTAATGTTCTAAACGGGAAAACAAGGGATCTTACACAGTCTGGATTGACTGGCAGTCTGGAAAACAAAAAATGGAGCAAACACATATATAATTGGATGCCCCAGTCCTCGATGCAGTAGTCCCAGGTTCGAGTGCCGAACCCAGAGACCTATGCTGCATGTCTTCCCCCTCTCTCCACCCCACGTTCTGTCTGCTTACTTAAAAAAAAACAAATATAAAACAACTAGAGCCACGAAAAAAATAAAATAAATATATATATATATAATTTTATATCTCCTCTTGTTTAGTCCTTTGTCTCAAAGTTCTATCCATCCCTCCAAAAAATTCGCAAAAAAAAGATCAAGAACTCAATAAATTTGAGTTTGGCAAAGTGTGAAATATAATAGAATAGATATAATCTTGAAAACAGCCATCAGTCAGTTATTTTCTATACTGCTTCTTCCGTAGCGTAGCTTCTTCCGTAGCGTGTCGTGGGGCAACACACAAACAACCATGCACACACTCATTCAGACCTTAGGGCAATTTAGAGAGACCAATTAACCTAACAGGCATGTCTTTGGACTGTGGGAGGAAGCCAGAGTACCCGGAGAGAATCCATGCATACACGGGGAGAACATTCAAACTCCATGCAGAAAGACCTCCGCCCGGGAGTCGAACCCAGGACCTTCTTGCTGCAAAGTAACAGTGCTATTAACTGCGCCACCGTGCAGCCCAACCCTGAAAACATCTAGAATCTGTTACATTTCTCCCTTAGTTTATGTTTTTTTTACAGTACTAGGGAACTTTATTTTCTAACGTTTTTGACAGTGAGCTGACAGGAAAGAGATGAGAAGTGGAAGACATGCAGGAAAGGTTGCCTGGGACAGGAGTTTAACCTGTGATGGGCTGTGTTGGGGACTGACGCCTCTGAATATGGCTCGCGTGTTTTACCCCTGCTCCACTGCTGCGCCCGACATTTATCCCTTATGCATGCATTGTTTTTTCATGTTTATTCTTAAATGTTAAAAATGGTCAAAAGATTTACTGAACAGCCTAAGAGTTTGAGTTTAGGAAAGAGTACAGTTTTTAAATGTAACATGTAATGTCAATTGTCATAATAAGAACAAGAGCAACCCAATGAGACATTAATAAGAATCACACAGTAAATCCCCAGAACATTAAAACAGAATCCTTTTCCTTTTTCGACAGGACAACGTTGCCATAATAAAGGTTTTTTAAATTTTGGGGCAGAAAAACCTGTGTTGTTTGAGGACCCCCTTTAACCCCTTACAAGACCTTTAGAGTGAACTTCAACACAGACCACAAGCAACACCTTATTAACAGAGAATAAGGGTTCCAACGCACTAATGCTCCAGTGGCGGAATCTATGCAGCCAGACGCAGAACTGTGTGCAGAGGTACATACTCAAAAAGACAAGGCTGTTATAAATCAATGCCTAAGGATTTTTTAGATGCTTAACAATTTTCATGTGAGAAATCTTTGCTGCTTTCTGTTTTTTGTCTGTCTGTTACTCATATTAATCTTTCTATAACACAATCTTCTGAATGTACAGAACTTTCTCTTAGCATCTTGAATCTACCTCTGTTTTTTCACTCATCCTGATTAAAAACTATCGGTTTATCCTGAGAGCTGGGATCTTGTGACCATTGTTGTTGCATTCAAAAACATTTTAAATGTTCCACTGCTTCTGAAGCTTGAGAATATCAATGCAATCTATAAATTACAGAAGGATGTTTTGATGTGCGCTCTGCTTTTTCACCAACTCAAGCGCCTGTTTGAGATGTTGTTTACTTTTCCAACAAAGCTCTTGATAAAATCATGTACATAACTCCTGACTTTTGGAACTTTGAAATTGGGACTCCAAAATCAAAACTCTGAGTTTGATTTCCTTCGCACCCCAGGCTCAGATCGCACTGCTCCTGTCGAGGACACACGAATCTCTGATCACGGGGTTACATTTCTGACTTTTCTAAGATGACAAGTGGCCATTTTTTGAACAGCTCCAGCTTTGATCCAACTCTCCTACATCAGTTCGCTAACTTTATATAACTGACTTCATCTGACTGACTGAGTGAATTTCTATCACTTTACAGTATATCTCCTCATGGTACCACCATGGCCAGCAGATCTGCTTGTCTTGAATGGAGAAAAAGGGGATTATTTTAATCTGTGTGAACATTTCTTGTTGTCAGACTGGTGGGTTTTCAAAGCTTAGATGAATATCTCAGCACAGCTTTTAGATCTCTTATGAAACTATTAGCTCTTTATGAAACTATCTGGAGTCAGAAACAGCAAAAAGACTCAAAATTGGCAGTTAACCTGGTTCTTTTCAAGAGAAAGAGGGAATCAGTCAACCATTTTCAGCACTAACGCATAAAAGAGAGATGATTGTTTTGCATAGTAATTATTATCAGGTACATGCTGTGATTAATTTCTTTAAAACAGTTATGTGTTTAGCTTCTGACTTGCGCAAATAAGTTCAAATGAGCTCATATGTTCATTAACATGGGATGGGAAAAATGCATTTTGATCTTAGCCAGGGATTTTTTTCCAGGAGAGCTTAGCCACTTTAGCAACTATGGTTGACTAAAGTGGCTTGAATCTCTTCCTCATCCTCATTGTCTTCCTCCTCTTACTCTCACTCATCTGGCTCTACCTATCTTTCCAATCTTGGCCTCCATTGCACTAAAACAGAAGCTCTCACCTGTGGCCCTTTTCTGCTCAAGCTCTGATTGCTAATGATAAAAGTGCGTGACAGGTGTTTGCCCATGTGATGAGTCATGTGCAAAGTTGGGCAATTGCTTTTAGAACTTTGAATAGCAGTGTGTTCCTTGTGAAAACAGAACAAATTCTTTATGAAAATTGGGCTAAATGCATAAGAACTATGTGTAGTGTTTAGACAAAAGTGTGTTTCAGAACTACATCTATAGAGAAGAGCAGGAATTGTGTTAGTTGTTCAGCAGAACTGGTGTAAGGGGTTGGTGCATGAGTTACATTCACCAAAATAGTTTAAATCTATTTTAAATAGGTTTATTAAAAAAAAGCAAGTTGGGAAATACAATAGGGGTGGTAGTGGAGCTTCATTGGATTACAGGTGGACTGACATGTTGGTTTACGCTGCAGTAGTCCTGCCTATCCGCCGGCACAGAAAACAGCCTCACCACAGGGCTCCGCAGATCAATTCTGCCAGAGCAGAAAGAAATAAACAGTCTTTACCGGGTTACTACAGCGACAGTACTTTTCTTACATCATTGGAATATGTTCTTCCAGGCTGCATGGGGGGCAGACTTAAAAACGTGAGAGTGGACTCGTGCAAGGTAGAATTATACATCCTAAACTGGAGAGGAAAATAAAATACACATGCAGAAATAAGAGGGAGCTTGAGATAGGAGAGAATGAGCTGGTGATATGTGTGCAACTACACTTTTATGACTCAGCCATCGAGCTTTGTTCAGTAAAAGGACATTATTTGACTCTATTGGACAGTTACAGGGGTAGGAGATGCTTCTTTCTCAGGCAGTGAACATGCACAGTACACTATGAATTAAAACAAAGCCTCTACTTTCTCTGTTGGAGTATAGTTCAGTTATTTATTATCAGTGGTAAACTGTCAAGGTATTCTGAGGAGGCCCTCAGTGGCTGAGGAATGTAAGGTGGTAAAAAAAAATAACCTGTTGGATGCTTTTCTGGCCATCTTTTCTGTCTGAGCACAGTGCAATACAGTAGTTTTGTGCTTAGAAGGAAAACAAATAGCAAATTAGAAATGTTGGTATGTGCTCTTCAAGTAAAGTTTTTTTTTTCTGTTTAGAATCCCTATTTATCAGTTACACTAAAAAAATGCACAAATTCAGATAAATAATCTAATCTGGAGAGGTGTGCACTTTGACTTGATGACTTGACTACAAAATCTTGAGACTTACTTGTGACATGGGTAGTAATGACTTGGTACCACCACTGCTAATCAGCCAATCATATTTCTTCAGTAACCAGTTTTCATGTTTTTAGAGGTATTTTCACTGAGCTACTAACAATTTTATAGAAGAAATACAACAGTAGGTCTCTCATTGGTTTGGTCTTGGTGTTACCTTCTTCGAAGTCATAGTCTTGTCTCAGGAACCTCTGGTCTTGACTTGGTGTTGTGTTATATAGTCTTGACTACAACACGAGTGGGTTCTCTCTGGGTACTCCATCTACTTCCCACCATCCAAAAACAACATGTTAGTTTAACTGATTACTTTAAGCTGCCTTTAGAGGTGAGGATGTGCAAGAATGGTTGTTTGTTGGACTAAATGATACGTGTGGCTCTCACTGAGGTATTTTGATGCAGTACTCCTATCTGTTTCATAGTTCTACATGATGCAGATTCATAAATGGTGTTTCTTACACCTTGATGAGTAGTCATCTGATCTATTTTTGCCTTCCTATCATCTTGCAGCAGTCTGCCCATAGCCGCCTGACTTCTAACATTATCAAAACATTATCCTCCACACAGCTGCCCCTTAGTGGATTTTTCATACTCTGTTAATCCGAGAGATCAGCAGTTTCTGTAAAACTTGAAGCACCAACAACCATGCCACGATCGAAGTCTCTTAAATCTCTTTTCTTCCTCAGCAGGTCATCTTCACCACATCTGTATGTCTATATGCAAAGAGTTGCTGCCATCTGATTGGTTGATTCACTGTTTGTGTTAGCAAGAAAATGAATAGTTGTGCATATCCTTACTGCACAAAATCAGAAACACCTGATGTGCCATTTGTCAACACTAAAGAATTGGAGATATTTTAGAGGAGACTTTAGATGGTCCAGCTATGCATGACAAACCTTCACAAAGGATCACAGCAATTCTGTAGAAATGTTCTTTATCCACTCAGGAAGAAAATATTTTAAAAGGCATGAACTTTAAAGCTGAGGAGACACTGCAAACTTCATGGTGATTCACTAACTTCTGCATTTATGCACTTTTTGCTGCTTTTGTACACATTTTGCACAGCGATCATGCTGCTGTTCCCGCTGTTTTTTTACTTTAAAGTGTTCACTTGAAGAAAAATGTTTAAATATTATCTCTGTTGCTGTTTACATAAACCTGTCCGACTGTTTTTAGCTCAACATCCCCTTTCCATCCTCTCTATCTCGAATGATATTTATGCATGTTAGCGATGGTGGATGAAAGAGAGGAATCTTTGTTGAAATGCTTGGTAATGACACCTTATAATAAATGTATGCCTCATCCTCGACACGCAGTTTGCGACTGTTATTTCCAGGTTGTGGCTGAAACGTTCAGGTGACACATAGAAAAGAGGCTTGTGGAAAGATGGGGAAGAGTGAAGAACCCAAATAAAGCTGCTATGCCGAGCTGCCAGCAGGAGGTCTTTGAGTTGTCTCCAGAAAAGAAGCAGAGGGGGGGGATTTTTGGTGGCACAGTTTGCGTAAACACTATCTGCTGAAAAACAACAGCAAAAAAAACCCCAGACAACCCCTGATCGAGGGGCATTATTGAAATGCAAAACCTCACTCCTGCAATTCCTCACACAAAAACCTTCTAAAACCCATTATATGCCCCATTACTCTACCTGAATTACATGTTCAAACACCAACCAAGATTTTACAACATCACATAATCAGGCATTATTAGTATCATTGTGAAATATGGTTTTAGTCTAGTGAAGCTAGGCAGATTAATTACATGAAACATCACCTCAAAGTCACCCTGGGGAGCGAGGCTCGTCTTTTTCCCAGCTAGTTTTCTGTCTGCAATTTCTAATCCAGGGCTAGGCAATTCTTGTCTTAAAGGGTTGGAGTCCTGCATGTTTTCCTGCTTAAGCACATATGATTTAAATAAAATGGGCATTAGCAGACTTCTGTGAAACTTAGTGACCACTGAGGAGATGATTATTATTATTTAAGTGAGGCACAGGGACACATTTGTAGTAGAAAGGGTAGTTGTGATGCCTGGTTTATGTAAAGAAAAGGTAAAAAAAACTGCAATAACCTGGTTGCATAAATATCAGTCGCTTAAACTAATACTTCAAATGCTTTTTAACTTAATTTCAGAATTCAGACATTTTTGGTAAGCCGCATTTTGATTTGGTAATATTTGCATTTCTCATAAACTCCCCTCAGATGTTCTGTTAACTTTATTTCTGGAGACTAAAACTTAATTTGTCCTCTAATCAAGTCTTTCTTTTCTTGATTTGGATGTATGCTATGACTTGTTTTGCTAAAGAATCAAATGCTCTTCATCTTGAGCATTCTAGCGCCTGATGGTTTTAGGTCATAACTGACTGGCATTTTAATGTGCTCTCTTGAATCCACCTTGACAATGCCGCTCTGTCTGAATAAAGCTAACCGCAAAGCAGAGGTGCCACCACCATGCTTCACTGCTTGCCTTTTGGGGATAAGCAACGCTGTGTTTGTACTTTTGTGGCCCAAAGGTTTGGTATCATCACACCACAACACATTACCACAAAATGTTTTAATAGATTTTTCCAGGTCTGGGTGTTTTCTTTGGAGAAAAGGGCTTCTTGCAGTGCTGTTCCCTAATCCTTGGATCAACAACCTTTACAAAAAGATACAAGTTCACCCTCATTTTTACTAACTCAAATTTACAGCTGCAAAATCTACTAGACCCTTTGAAAAAAAAAAACACAACTTATCAAGTTTTCTACCTGCAGTTAAAAAAAACATTTATGGTTAAAGAACCAAGATTTTATTAATGTGAAGATAAATACATTTTCTTGAATGGAACATTCTATATTTATGAAAGAAAACCGTACAATTTCTATGCAGACATTACATGTAAAACAGGTGGAAACCTGTAGGAATTAGCTATCTTAGTATTTTTATATATTTTTTAAATGTCCATTCCATATCAGATTTGGCCAAAGTTATTGGGATCCACTTTGGAAAGCCTAAAGAGCCACATGTGGCTCCAAAGCAGTAAGTTGCAGACGCCCACCAAAGTCCAAACATATGGAGGATAACATAAGATTGTCGTATCATTTAGTGCAAAACTTCTCAGAAATTCCTGCAGCTCCTTCAGTGTTTCCTGTTGACCTCCTGGCAGCCTACTGGACCTGTTTTAGGGAATACAATGCTGTCCAATTTATGTTATGTCACTGTTGTTCCCGATTTTCTCCAATTATTGGTGCCCGCCTTCATTCTGCCATGGCATATACATGAGGCTGTAATATTTTCTTATACCCTTCTCCAGATTGAGGCCTTTAAACAATGAGATCATTTTGATTGTTTGTACCCTCTCTGCAAAGAATGGCTTTAGCTACAGGATCCAAATCAGCAAATGTCTGGATAATTCCACAAGGAAAAACTGGACTTTATTTCAGGGTGATCATGTTCAATATAACTGATGTCAGATGTTTATTAAAGAAAAAATACAGCGTGCACAATTAAGCAACAATTTTATTGCAGTTCTTGTTTTTATTGTTTCAGCTAATGTATTCGGTTTTTAGTTGAAATAACATTAAAAACGTTTTGGAATATTTTATTATAGTCAAATATTTTACAAAAGGAAAACCAGGCATTTTAACAGGGTTGTAAACACTTTTTTGATACAATGTAAAACATTGAGGACACTGAGGCTGCCCACCTGTTTTCTCATTCATGTGCTGTTCGACAAAATCCCCCCAAAAATTTGTGTTTATTGGAATTACACACATAAATATAGAGATTAAGGGATTTTTTTCAGTTTTCAGAAGACATCATAGCAGTTCCAGCATACCTAATTTACTCTGGCTAGAAAACCACATTAGATTCTGTTCTTAGTATGTTTCACCTGGAAAAACATTGGTGGCGCACTGCATCCTTCCATGGTCCGTATGTATAAATATTAGCTGATATTTCTGTAAAAGAAAGAAAAAAATCAAGCGTGACAGTTTAACAACATGTAAACAGCATTTTCATGAAACACTATGACATTATTGATACTTGGTTAGCTTTCTAGTTTTCTTTATCTTCTGGAGGAAAGAAAAAACTATATTTATACAGAATGAAGACACTTAATAAAAAAGATGTACAGATCCCTCCTGTACTGGCTCTCTCTTCATTGGCACATTATTTAAGTGACTTCAAATCTTTACAGTGAAACACTAAATATTAATCACACTGCCTAGAGCAATATGATGATAGTGTATGTTTCTATGTCTTTAAAAAATAGGAACTCCCCCACTTTTTATCCCAGAATTCCTTTTCAAAGCTATTTTAACAACCAGCTCAAGTCTCCAGGCTATGCTTGTATAAGCTGAACACCAGAACAGTATTTCACCGGGAAAGAAATATTCTGCCACATCTGCTGTACAGCATGGTTGTAAACAATATATAGTTTCTGAAGCCTCAGCAATGAGGTCTTATTTTATCTGCTGGCTCAGAATCTCCCATCTTCTTTACAGCTGTATCATCATTGGCAAAGAGAGGAAGGAAGCCTCTGAAGAGGCATTTTTTTGACATTGTTTGTCCCTGACCAGAAATGATGCACACACACTGGAGGCACAGCAATTCAGCCTCCACCATAAACCTGTCTTATTGGAACAAAAACTAGCCACCTACATTCGAACACCAATATGACGCTGGTTCTTATTGCAGGGAAATGAGACTGAGTTTAAAACTCAAACATGGCTGTCTGGGTGGGGTTTTCCTCACTAATTGGTTGGAAATTTCATAGAACTGAAGTCACAAATTAAATGTACATTTCCTGAATAATTCAGTGTCATAATTCCCATCCTTAATATACTCCTATCATAGGAATGTGTGTTGTAATTATTATTATTATTATTATTATATTTAATATTCCTGTTTTAATATTTAATGAAATAATAATTAGGTCTGTTTAATGTTGTCCGGTGAATACCAGCCCAATAAGGCGGTGGTATGAGGACAATGGAAAAAAGGGTGAAGCGAGTTGTGCCATTACTAAACAGCAAAACTGCAAAAAATGAAATAAATACTTAAAATACAAGAATTTATTAACAAACATAATTCAGCCCCAAGTTAAACGCATTTCAAATAACAAACTCTTCACTATACTAGAACAATTGAACTAAAACTACCAAGCAAAATGAAGGAATAAAAATTTACTATAAAAATGTACTATAACAAACAAGGGAATCAATAAGAATGGTTAAGACCATGACCAATAAAGTAGTGCAATTTTGCCATTTAATGTTATTTATGTTTGAGAACAAAGGATTATTTTAAGGAAATTAGGAAATTAGGTTGAGTTAATCTTGGAACTAACTTAGAACAATATTTGGTAAACATTCAAACATCATTCACAATGTAAGATCAGAAGGGCAGATAAAACATTATTTTAATAAAGTAATATTTTAAAGAATGACTTGCTGAATAAATATAATCCCATTAATATACCTTAATGTGCATAAGTGTCGATGGCACGTTACAGCCAATTTGTGTTTAAAACCACCCTTTAAATAAAGTTAGTCTTAACTTTAAAACACAACACAGAAAAAGTAAATGAAACTCATGTTTTAATCCCATGGCTGGGGTCCCAACAATGTGTGTCATACTAATTCTTCAGTCTGTCACTCTCAGATGGAAGGAACTTGCTTTGGATGTTCAGAAAGAACCAACGGAGCACTAAGGCTGAAGCCTGCCATGAAATGGAAACTAGTGGAACACCAGTATACTGTCCACAGATACGCCAGTATCTTGACTTTCCAAAATTCCAAATTCAAGATTAGTTTAAATTTGCAACTGGCAAATGCTTCTAGAGAAAGGTTTTATGGTTAGAAGAGACAGAGATTAACTTGTTAGATCAAAATGGCAGGAAGAAAGAGGTGAACAGGTGGGGCTTTAACGAAGAGAAATATTGTACCAACTGTCGAGCATGTTAGTGGTAGAATCATGCTGTGGGACTATTTTGCTGCTATTGGTACTGGTGCACTGATTGTGGGTGTGGGGTATACTGTTATGGACTACATCCAAATTCTTATGCCTTATCTCACACCAACAGCAAGAGCGGGCAGTCCACCATCAAGTTGATAATGGTACAAAAATGTCCCGCACGCACAGGCAGTTCATACAGACTGACACCTTTATAGAAAACTGTGTTAAACTTTCACTGATCTATGACATTTAAAAAAAGATGTAAACAAATAAAATCTTCTTCCATCCATCCATTTTCTATACTTACTTCTTCCATACAGTCACGAGGAGCTGGTGCCTATCTCCAGTGGTCTACGGGTGAGAGGTGGGGTACACCCTGGGCAGATCTCCAGTCCATAGCAGGGCAACGTACAGGACAAACAACCACGCACACACCCATTCACAACTAAGGGCAATTTAGAGGGATCAATTAACCTAACAGTCATGTTTTTGAGCCCACGTATGCATGGGGAGAACATGCATACTCTATGCAGAAAGAACCCTGGACTCAAACCCAGGACCTTCTTGCTGCAAGGCAGCAGTGCTACCAACTGTAGCACCGTGCAGCCCCTAAAATCTTCTTAAGATGTTAGTCCTTACAAATCAACACAAAATGTTCCCTTTTTAATCAACCATGTTTTTGCTTTCTCGTGGCATCCAGTGACTTGTTAAAAAGCATACTTGGGCTCACCCATTTACTAATTGTAAAGCAAGATTTATTGAAAAAAGACTGACCCATATCGCATTCATGATGCTGAGAATTAAATAAAGAAATTTACTAGGCCAAGAAAATTAAATACAGTAAAACCAAAAGGTTATGTGTTTTTATTTATTTCTTTTAAAAGGGCTAAGACACAAAACTTAAATCTTTTAACAAAACTTCCATGATTTAACAATGCCTTTGAGGTACCACTTTGTTACATTAAAATATTCTGTATTTTGCTTTGGTGCGCACAAATAAAACATTTTACAGAGCTCCCAGTGCAACCCTTTCAACAATGAATTAAATGCCTACAATAAATGACATTCATCTCCGTGGTGAGTGTTTGTAAAGGTCTGATGTAGCTGTTTGTCTGCTGGCTGAAGCAGATTTATATCCTCATCTTCTGCTTTGAAGTCTCCCCTAGACATAAATCAAAATTAAAGTGAAATGGGGCCCAAGTTTTAGTGAGCTGTCCTGAATTAATAACGCTGTCTCAAACATGTTTCATGTCTGGAGCTTGCATGGGGAGCAAACAGGAAAGCCGAATGCAGAAGAAAAGGTGATCAATGTTTTTAGCCCATCTAGGTCTGTTAACTTCACATAAAGGAGAAGTCTAGCATGGAAGAACCGTAAAGCTATAGACTTGCAGAAATACTCTGGGAGTTTCATGTAAAGTATGACTTGAACATATATGTGTGTAATTTTCAACTCTCAGAAAGGTTTTTAGTTTCAGGCAGATCATGGATGCTAGAGTCAGTCAACAGTATTAATAAGCGATTATGACAGTTCTCTAAAACTACGAAAGATCCAGTGTCAATGAAGTGTTCTCAGACTGACCATAAAAACGTTTTATCCATGTTTTTTTGCTCTGGAATAAATACGGTTTGCAGTCCAATGTGAAGTAATATTATGGTACTGAAAAAGGTGAACTTATTCTACAGTGGGAGATGACCGTGGGGAAGACCCTGATATTTCAGAAAGGACTACTGGTCCTTCTCAAAATATTAGCATATTGTGATAAAGTTCATTATTTTCCATAATGTAATGATGAAAATTTAACATTCATATATTTTAGATTCATATTTTAGATTCATCGCACTAACTGAAATATTTCAGGTCTTTTATTGTCTTAATACGGATGATTTTGGCATACAGCTCATGAAAACCCAAAATTCCTATCTCACAAAATTAGCATATCATTAAAAGGGTCTCTAAACGAGCTATGAACCTAATCATCTGAATCAACGAGTTAACTCTAAACACCTGCAAAAGATTCCTGAGGCCTTTAAAACTCCCAGCCTGGTTCATCACTCAAAACCCCAATCATGGGTAAGACTGCCGACCTGACTGCTGTCCAGAAGGCCACTATTGACACCCTCAAGCAAGAGGGTAAGACACAGAAAGAAATGTCTGAACAAATAGGCTGTTCCCAGAGTGCTGTATCAAGGCACCTCAGTGGGAAGTCTGTGGGAAGGAAAAAGTGTGGCAGAAAACGCTGCACAACGAGAAGAGGTGACCGGACCCTGAGGAAGATTGTGGAGAAGAGCCGATTCCAGACCTTGGGGGACCTGCGGAAGCAGTGGACTGAGTCTGGAGTAGAAACATCCAGAGCCACCGTGCACTGGCGTGTGCAGAAAATGGGCTACAGGTGCCGCATTCCCCAGGTCAAGCCACTTTTGAACCAGAAACAGCGGCAGAAGCGCCTGACCTGGGCTACAGAGAAGCTGCACTGGACTGTTGCTCAGTGGTCCAAAGTACTTTTTTCGGATGAAAGCTAATTCTGCATGTCATTCGGAAATCAAGGTGCCAGAGTCTGGAGGAAGACTGGGGAGAAGGAAATGCCAAAATGCCAGAAGTCCAGTGTCAAGTACCCACAGTCAGTGATGGTCTGGGGTGCCGTGTCAGCTGCTGGTGTTGGTCCACTGTGTTTTATCAAGGGCAGGGACAATGCAGCTAGCTATCAGGAGATTTTGGAGCACTTCAAGCTTCCATCTGCTGAAAAGCTTTATGGAGATGAAGATTTCATTTTTCAGCACGACCTGGCACCTGCTCACAGTGCCAAAACCACTGGTAAATGGTTTACTGACCATGGTATCACTGTGCTCAATTGGCCTGCCAACTCTCCTGACCTGAACCCCATAGAGAATCTGTGGGATATTGTGAAGAGAACGTTGAGAGACTCAAGACCCAACACTCTGGATGAGCTAAAGGCCGCTATCGAAGCATCCTGGGCCTCCATAAGACCTCAGCAGTGCCACAGGCTGATTGCCTCCATGCCACGCCGCATTGAAGCAGTCATTTCTGCAAAAGGATTCCCGACCAAGTATTGAGTGCATAACTGTACATGATTATTTGAAGGTTGACGTTTTTTGTATTAAAAACACTTTTATTTTATTGGTCGGATGAAATATGCTAATTTTTTGAGATAAGAATTTTGGGTTTTCATGAGCTGTATGCCAAAATCCTCCGTATTAAGACAATAAAAGACCTGAAATATTTCAGTTAGTGTGAAAAGAATCTAAAATATATGAATGTTAAATTTTCATCATGACATTATGGAAAATAATGAACTTTATCACAATATGCTAATATTTTGAGAAGGACCTGTATATGTCCTGTCTGGCCTGGGAACCCTTTGGGATCGCTCAGGTGAGGGATGTCTGGGGTTTCCTCCCAGACCTGCTGCCCCCTTGACCCAATCTCAGATAAGCGGAAGACGATGGATGGACGGACGGATGGATAGAGGCTTCCACAAGTTCTGCTTTAACGGGAACATTTTAAGTACCTTGGTGTGTAGTTTACGTGGGAACTAAGTGAAAAGGCAAACAAAAAAAGAGATTTTGATTTAGTGATCCATACGCATTCTTAGAGGAGTGACATGGTAGAACTGGTAGAATAGCCCAGGACCGACCCAGAACTTGCTGAAGGGACTGTGGCTTGAGAACGCCTTGGGATCCCTTGGAGAAGATGGAGAGTGTCAGCAGATAGATGTATGTGTTTTCATTCTGGACCTGCTGTTGCTGCAACAAATTCTCTGTTAAGCATAATAAACTTGATGAGTGGATGGGTTTTCCTGTCCTTTTAAGAACAACCCACCTTCAGTAATCTCCACCATCAGTTTGAAGGTAGGGACTACTGGGGCAGTCTCCAGCCCCCATACACCCCTAAACAGGTGAGGGTACAGAAAACAGGTGAATGGCTGGATGTTACTTTTAAACTAACTGCCATAAACTGATGTTAAAAAACACTGTTTACTACATATCGGTTAGTGTACACAGACAGAAGCGGCTTGAAAACAGTGTTTATCCTGTGCATGGCCTCGATTTGTTAGTCACTGGTCCTCCTGCAAGCTGCAATCATTTTCACTGAGAAAAAGCTGCTTGTGTTTTCTCCAGCTACTCCAGCATCCTCCCACAGTCCAAAAACATAACTCTTAGGTTGGTTATACAGGTCCTTCTCAAAATATTAGCATATTGTGATAAAGTTCATTATTTTCCATAATGTCATGATGAAAATTTAACATTCATATATTTTAGATTCATTGCACACTAACTGAAATATTTCAGGTCTTTTATTGTCTTAATACGGATGATGTTGGCATACAGCTCATGAAAACCCAAAATTCCTATCTCACAAAATTAGCATTTTTCATCCGACCAATAAAAGAAAAGTGTTTTTAATACAAAAAACGTCAACCTTCAAATAATCATGTACAGTTATGCACTCAATACTTGATCGGGAATCCTTTGGCAGAAATGACTGCTTCAATGCGGCGTGGCATGGAGGCAATCAGCCTGTGGCACTGCTGAGGTCTTATGGAGGCCCAGGATGCTTCGATAGCGGCCTTTAGCTCATCCAGAGTGTTGGGTCTTGAGTCTCTCAACGTTCTCTTCACAATATCCCACAGATTCTCTATGGGGTTCAGGTCAGGAGAGTTGGCAGGCCAATTGAGCACAGTGATACCATGGTCAGTAAACCATTTACCAGTGGTTTTGGCACTGTGAGCAGGTGCCAGGTCGTGCTGAAAAATGAAATATTCATCTCCATAAAGCTTTTCAGCAGATGGAAGCATGAAGTGCTCCAAAATCTCCTGATAGCTAGCTGCATTGACCCTGCCCTTGATAAAACACAGTGGACCAACACCAGCAGCTGACACGGCACCCCAGACTATCACTGACTGTGGGTACTTGACACTGGACTTCTGGCATTTTGGCATTTCCTTCTCCCCAGTCTTCCTCCAGACTCTGGCACCTTGATTTCCGAATGACATGCAGAATTTGCTTTCATCCGAAAAAAGTACTTTGGACCACTGAGCAACAGTCCAGTGCTGCTTCTCTGTAGCCCAGGTCAGGCGCATCTGCCGCTGTTTCTGGTTCAAAAGTGGCTTGACCTGGGGAATACGGCACCTGTTGCCCATTTCCTGCACACGCCTGTGCACGGTGGCTCTGGATGTTTCTACTCCAGACTCAGTCCACTGCTTCCGCAGGTCCCCCAAGGTCTGGAATCGGCTCTTCTCCACAATCTTCCTCAGGGTCCGGTCACCTCTTCTCGTTGTGCTGCGTTTTCTGCCACACTTTTTCCTTCCCACAGACTTCCCACTGAGGTGCCTTGTTACAGCACTCTGGGAACAGCCTATTTGTTCAGAAATTTCTTTCTGTGTCTTACCCTCTTGCTTGAGGGTGTCAATAGTGGCCTTCTGGACAGCAGTCAGGTCGGCAGTCTTACCCATGATTGGGGTTTTGAGTGATGAACCAGGCTGGGAGTTTTAAAGGCCTCAGGAATCTTTTGCAGGTGTTTAGAGTTAACTCGTTGATTCAGATGATTAGGTTCATAGCTCGTTTAGAGACCCTTTTAATGATATGCTAATTTTGTGAGATAGGAATTTTGGGTTTTCATGAGCTGTATGCCAAAATAATCCGTATTAAGACAATAAAAGACCTGAAATATTTCAGTTAGTGTGCAATGAATCTAAAATATATGAATGTTAAATTTTCATCATTACATTATGGAAAATAATGAACTTTATCACAATATGCTAATATTTTGAGAAGGACCTGTATACCTTGGATGTTCTTAATTTAAGCAGGCATATTTTTCCCCGATGTTCAGATTGATGTGAGCCTTTAAATTAGAACCAAAATCGTTTCTTTGCCACATGGTGTAAAAAATATTTCTAGTTATCTTGAGCTCTCAAGCTGACTAAAGTTTTAATCAGAACTTTATGACTACGGGTAGCGCTGTTGTTTTGACAACTGTGTTGATGAGGAACTGTGACGGCTCTCTCAAAGTATAAATCTTTTATTCTCTCTCCACGGCAGACATCTTCTGTCAGGCTCCGGTTTTCTTTTGCTTAATAAAACATACATGACTAACTGAGTTGCCTGCTTCTTTTGCAATAATAATTAATATGATCATATACATAATCATATACTCACTGCCACAGATCCACCATGAGAAGCAGTCACATACAGTGACTGCTCCAGTGTAGAATAAGCCACTGGAAGCAACAGTACGACACAGACAGGAGGATTAGCCGTGGACCATATTTTCCCCGGTCCTGGTGTAGGCACTGAATGAAATGACTTCCAAAGCATTCCCAGGAATCTTTTCACACATCACCATCAAGGATTAGGCTGGGCTTATTCCACATGTTGATTTAGACAGACTTTTTTATAAAATGCTGCCCTAAACCAAAACAAATAATACGAATTTTACCTGTCCAGCCTGCATGGTGTTAACATTTTTAGTAAATGTTCATTTAACAGAGGTTAGTGGTGCATTAATTGCTTAATACTTACTGCCATGGATTATAATGTTTGCTGCTCTAGTTAGTTTTTGGGACAGCAGGATTTGAGTTTAAAATAAAGCAGTATTATGTAATTCGTTTTAATATTTAATAGTTATATCGATAATAAGACAATTATTTTAATTTTAATCATGGGGAAACTAACAAAAGGAGTGTCCATGTTCACTTTATGTGGCCATTAGGCAACTAGGCTAAGAAATAAGGGATAAAAGTAGTGGTTTAACCTTGCTTTACTTCATTCCTTACATCTGAAATGTAGGAAAGACTGTCAGAAAACTTGCCAACCAGTTTCTATATTTTTAAAATTGATCTTACTACATGTGCAGGAAAACCCACTTTCAGTAAAACATGCATTGATCCCAAACCAGGCTCATATCTGACTTAGCACATTACTTGCATGCTGTGCAGAGGTTTCTGGAGGCTTCAGAAACAGGTCAGAACCCCCCATGGTGATCTGCATGCAGTCTGCAGAACCATACTGATATAAAGTAGCCTCAAATTTAAGTGCTGCTGGTTATATTTCTCAACAACTTTGACTTCAAAGAAAATAGTTAAGCATGTAATTGAATTCTTAATTTCTGGAACATGGCATTAAGATGCAAATGGGTGCTGTGCAGAAATTTGTACATTTTAAAACATTTATTACTGCTTTCATGGAGGTAGAAATATATTTTCCTATCAGTTTTATTCCACTTTATATGCTCTCTTAAATTAGGTCTCTGTTGAAAGGAAATATGGATATAAAGATTTCAATAAAGTTGCACTCAACTTCATCATTTGCGGTTTTCAAATAAATATCAGATTTATATATGAAATCAGTTCTCAGAACATGAAATCAGACTCCAAATTAAAATCCAGTAAACAGAGCTTTCATCCTGGACAGCACTTCAACCTACAGGTTACTCTAGAAGAGCTGGGAATGCTTTCTTTGCTGAAGGAATTGAAACTCACCTGCTCATTATGGTTTAATAAGTCACTTCATGTTTATATGAACTGTAAAAAGAAACATAACTAACCTGAATCCAAACATCTACCTAATAAGGAAACATTTACTTTTTCTTACAGGTTGCTACCAAACCTGGCTACATGATTCACAAAAATCCAAAAAAGCCTCACTCATCTTTGTTTGTTTCAGTTCCAGCTGTTTGAAACGTTTTAGTAATTGCTCTGGGAGTTCAGGGAATTAGTTATTTTGTTTGAGCCATTTCTGACCTATAAAGATCAATAAACATTTGCTTTGCAAAAGAGCATGTTCTGTTGTCTTGCCTATTTTCAAGAGTCAAGAGTGCCCAAGAGAAATGAGCTTCTGTGTCATATTTATATCCCAGGGAAGCCAGAGGACATGGGTTAATTATTAAAAGCTGCTACGACTCACCATAAAAAACCTAATAATACAAAAACAATTGTTGGCCTCATTTTTCTTTTGTAAATTGTGAGAGGTGCCATTAGAACAGCACTAGTTGCTTATATATATATATATATATCTATAAGGATGGTTTTATTTCCCACACTAAATGAGTCAACTTTTTCAGTGTGTAAATTTGCTCCTGCAATAAAACAATGAAGCTCTTTACACGTTTTAAGTTTTTCTCTTATCTAAGATAAGTTAGCTGCACATTTTATAAAAAATTTGATTACATATGCATACAATATGTTGTAGTTGCAGCATTTATCATTTACCTCCTTCAGGAGTAGCATGGTAGCATAACTCTTGACATGTATACTAGGCTCGATTCCAACCAACCACTTTCAGGCCATTTCTCCTGCTAATGTGTACTTGCATTTACACACACTGATTAAAGAGATGCTGTTGGGCTGCATTCAAAGAAGATTGGGTCACACCACATCTTAAGAAGCCTACTCTGAACCATGGTCACAGTCAAGACTAGAACCAGTTTTGCTGCTTCCATCTGAGTCTAAGGATTTTAAAGCTTTGATTTGAAATGGGTCTCAGATTTCATTTCATACTAAAATCTTCCGAACCCAAACTAGCCTGTTTTAACAAGTGTATGTACATTAAAGGCTTCCAGAGCTGCAGCACAGTCCTAATCTGGTCTAGGAAGACCTCTTTGCAACTTGTGACAAATGAAACCGCTTTACCAGCCATCTAGTGTCCTAAATGGACATTTAAGACATGATACAGTGTTTTAATTCTAAATTACTACATGTACAATTAAGTTTTTATGTGAAATAATTAAATCCACATCCTAGACTGTTATTGATGTATGTAAATAATTTGTCTCAAAATGTATCTCATAATCCATCAAAAGTCAGTTCTGAAGTATGAAACCTTTACTGATCAGGGGGAATAAATACATCACACATTTAAAGAAACAAGGAGATTCTGGATGTTTAGCAAACATCCAAGATGGAGCCATGGATGGCAGCCTTGGTACTTCGCACTCGAATGTCTCCCCCTCATGCCGGAGAGCCTGCACTGACCAACCAGTACTCATCTTCACTGAGATCTTCAACAAGTCTCTGGAGCTGTGTGAGGTCCTTTCCTGTTCCAGATGCTCCACCATCATCCCAGTCCCCAAGAAGAACCTTAATGGGGTTAATGACTACAGACCTGTACCCCCGATGTCTGTGGTCATGAAATCCTTTGAGCGACGGGTGTTAAAGTATCTGAAAGACATCACAGGTCCCCCCTGCTGGACCCCCTGAAGTTTACTTACCGAGCAAACAGGTCGGCAGATGATGCAGTCAACTTTGGACTACACTTCATCATGCACCATCCAGGGACATGTGCCAAGATCCTGTTTGTGGACTTCAGCTCAGCCTTTAAAACCATCAGCCCAGACATCCTCCACCATAAACTCACCCAGCTTACAGTGCTGGCCTCTACCTGTCTCCCAAGCAGGAGGCTGGGAGCAACTTTTCCCGCATAAGAACCATCAGCTCCGGCACCCCCTGGGGGTGTGTTCTCTCCCCACTCTTCTTCACTCTGCACAGAAATGACCATCTCAGCGGACCAGTCTGTGAAACTGTCTGCAGATGACTCCACTGTTATTAGACTAATCTAGGATAGTGATGAGTCTGCATACAGACAGGAGCTGGGTTGGCTGGTCCACTGGTGTGATCAGAACCACCTGGAGATGACAGTGGACCCCCCCACACACACTCTTCCTTCTGTGACCATCCTCAATAACACTGCTGTGGATCACTTCAAGTTCCTAAGAACCACCCTTTCTACTTTTACCTCTATAGGGAGGAAAGGAGTATTTTTCTGAATAAGAAATCAACAATGGAAATATTATCTACATTGGTTAAATTCTTTGGAGGTTTTACTGCCATCTTTCTGGAGTTTAAGAAAGATCTCAGTTATATCTAACATTAGCTTTAGAGGGGAGAGCTTGGTAGATTACAACTTTAAAATTACAAGAAAATATAGACTTGAAATACTTCACTTTGTCTTTAATAATTCTATATAATATACGACAAAAATATTGAACTTTTTCAAGAGATTCAAATTTTTTAAATGTTCCTGGAGTTCTGAAATAAAATCCTTTCTACAATAATATATTTTGGCCTAAAATTCTTCCCTGAATATACTAGATCAAATGGGTTCAAATTCAAACTGAGATGAACTCAATTAAAACCGGGGCTTGTGTTAATTTGCCCATCGCTACTAACATCTGACTGGTAATATTTTCTATTTTTAAGGCATTAAAAACCTCTATCAAACAGTCAACATTATTTACCCAGAAAACTAAAATTATTTCTTGCCGCTGAGTCTTCTCCCACAACTTCTTGGACAACTTTAACTGTAAATTTTACTTCCTCCCAAGATCCAGGGGTATTTCCCCTCCTTGAGTCTCATATCGTCGGAAGGTGGCCTCACCCGTTCCAATTTTCATAAAATCTTAAAGCTTTAAATACTGTATGTTAACCATTAATTATTTTTCCATCGCTACCAAAGCGCAGCATCACTGCAAGAATCTCTGATTTATTTAAAGCCTTTAATAAAAGTTGTAATTTTCACAGGATTCTGGATAGGAATGAACATCCCAACAATGAATAATAACATAACTGAGTCCTTTCCCTGGAGCAAGAAAACTTTAGATGAAACTTCCACGGGGAGCTGAGACTCTCCTGGAGGCTATTTGAATTGTAGGAAAATGAGAAATGGGAACGCAATCTTCCACAGCTGTGCTGAAATATAACTGCAGAAAGAACAGTAACTTACAAGCCATCAGACAGCTTGTAAAACATAGGACCACAGGCGATTCAAGCAGGCACAGCTTAACAAGCTCCTAATGAAAGAAACCACAGACTCCTGGCTAACAAAATGCAGTAGGACTTGTATTAGTGAATGAGAGGAAACCAATGAGTGACTGCTGCCGTGTGCATCTGTACGGTCAAATGGTGCTGAAGCTGGTTCTTGGTTTTCATTCGCAGGGTGTTGCAGCGTCATTTGAGGCTTCATTAAGGAAGGAAGGAGAAGCGGCTGTCACTACACAGACACTTGTGCTCAGAAGACAAACTCAGCGGTAAAACTAGGACAAGTTGAACGAGGTCCATGGATCAGAAGGTTCAAATCAATATTGCAAACTTTGAAGTGATTATATGAATAAAACCTCAACAGAGAAGAACTGCTCTCATCAAGTCTTTGCTGTCCCCAAGGAGTAAGTAAAGCTTGTAAAAACTGCAGATAAAATCAGACTTATTCATGAAAAACAAACTACAATGTTTGTGATGAATAAACCAGTAAATCTTCAAAAAGCACAAGAGTTTTTTAAATACACTAATCTAATATTAAATACTTTATTCTCTATAAACATGACAGATATTCACAAATAAAAGCGATATTGGTGATTTGCAATAAAGTCTTATAATACAAATGTTCAAAAACATCCCTCTGTGTACACCTTTCTTGGCTCAAACTCAGATTGTCACAGTGATTCCTTCACCTGTAGTGGATTTTATAGGAATGTTAATACAAGGAAAATAGATCCTTTCAGCTTATAGCACACACAAGCCTTACAAAGGCTGCTGGTACTTTTTGTTTGAATATAAACATTGTTCAGCAAAAAAACCTGTTGGAGGTGGCTTTAACATTGCATCTGTAGAGTCAGCAGTAATGAAAAATGACCCTAATTTGTTTTTTACTTTAAAGGAACTGGATGTGCAGGACATTACATTTCTGTGTGCCTAAAAGTCCTAAATCTGACTACAGTAATATTAAAAACCTCTAATGAGAGTCATGTCGAACTGCGCCCACTAAATGACTTCATTACTCCACTACAGATTTCTCCTTAGAGGTTCTGGATTTGGAACCATCTGGATGTTCTGGTTCTGAGGGTCCTGGAGGGTCGGTTGGTGGACTGGGGGCATTCTCTACATCAGGCTCTAGCTCAGGAGCTGTGGAACCTTTGGAAACTCCTGAAAAATATAACACACAGTTTATTTTATTCCACTAAAACCTGCTTTGATAAATCTTTAGCCTTTATCAAGGATGGTAAATCTGACTGATACCACCTGATACGTCTATGCTTGGTTCTGTTCGGCTTGGTTTATTCACAGAAAATGTCATCTCAAGGCACTTTACAAGACAAACAGATCCCATTAATACGTAATTTAGAGAATCCACTTCTGTCTAAGTTCAGTTCAGTCCAGTCCAACACAGTTACAAGGACATATGCAGATCCAATTCCATACAGTCTACTTCAATCCAATTGTAATACAATACTGTAAAATTTGCTTGATTATTTAATGCAAATTGGTAAAAGGTTATCTATCTAAGCAAACCCCGCCAACTGAATTGCAGAGCTAATTTTTCAGCAATCTCAACTCCTCAGTAAGCATGTGGCAACAGTGAGAGAAGCCCGTTCCTTTTAACAGAAAGAAACTTCCAGGAGAACCAGGGCGACCATCACAAAATGAATCCTAGCAATGGCTTTATCCAGGATAGATACGCAGCTAAACACAGGAAGCCTTGTTCAGGAGTACTTTCTATGAAAAAAGAGCACACAACATTAGACACCTACTCTGTTATTGGGTTTGTCTTGTAAAGAGAATTAGCTAAACACAGAAAGAGTACACAAAGTCAGTGGCAGCCAATGCTCTTATCAGTAACTATCGCGGACAGAGAAACGGCTAAACACAGAAAAACTGGGCCAGGACTACTTTCTATATGATGATAATGTCACTAGAGACCATTGGGTTAAAAACACCTTTTCAAAATCTGTTTTTTACAGCTAACATATCTTGTACTACAAATAAGGTGTCGAAAGAAGGAGAGTGTGACATGACCTATTTAAACAGCTTTGAAAACTAAAAATTACTTTTAAGTGAAAGTAGGTGAACAGCTACATTAGATAAAACATTCAGTGAATCAAAGCTGCATAAAAACAACACTACTGATGGTAGGGACCAAGGTTTTTTTGTATTGTTTTTCTTTTCCAACTATTAGCCACGTATTCAAAATGCAGAACACAAAGGTCAAGTAGTGGTTTGGCTGCTTTATGAATGCATTAGCTAGGTTACACCATTAACCCTGTAGTTAGGAATGTAGCTAAACTGCAAGAAAGCAACAGCAAAACCTTTTTTAAACTGTAACAGCCTATTACCATCGCCTAGTTGCCTCTGACAGGTAATAAGCACAGCTGAAAGAAAAACATTTGTCTGGATTTATTTTTGCAGGTTTCACACATTCGCCGTGTCTTTAGCTGACAAACTGAGAGATACCTGCTGCAAACAAAGTCTGGGAAAGCACACCTGTTGTTAGCTGCATGTTCTTGCTGTAACTGGCAGCTGAAGACATGGCCTGACCCAGAGCTTGGTTGGTGCCCAGAGGAGCCCCGGGGGTTTTGGCCGCTGCTGCCGAGTGAGGTTTGGATTTTGAGTCCTTGCCTGGTTTAGTCCACACCAGACTCTCTGTTACCTGCAGAGCAGCCCCCATCTTCTGAGCCATGTCTATCATCTGTTGGCAAATAAAAGAAACGGGGTTAAAAAGTCATGGCATGTACCTACAGCTGGCTCTCCAGGATTCTTCAGGATCCACAATACCTCAGGATCAAACTCAAAGTTGTTACTGCTATCCCGAAGTTGGTTGACTTTCCTTTCCATCTCCTGATATTGATCCAGAGCTCTCTTCTTGTCACCATGATTATAGAGGAATATTGCAAAGTTCAGGTTGACCATGGGGTTGGTTCTGTGGGTATTGGTCAGCAAGGAAGAAAAAGAAACAATGATTTCTATAAAGTTTAATATTTTAAACAATAAGAATTTCAGTGTGGAATCCAAGACTCACTCATCAAGATTAACGGCTTGTTCATATGCTCTGGTGGCATTCTCCACGTCTTCCAAATTAGTCAAAGCGACTGGTAATTATAGACACAAGAAAAGGGTTACCATTTAACACAAGACTGGCTGGACATGGCATTTTTTTGTGAATGGTCCAGAAAATGTTCCAATATATTTTAATAGAAAAAATTCAAACAGATGCCCACAAACATTAAAATATCATAATAATAAGTATATAAATAATAAGTCTGAATAATAATAATGTTTCTTATAAATGTTCTTAGTTGCCCTTGCTGCTCTATATCACCTTCTGGTGAACAAATTTCCCAACTAAAAGCCCTTTTGCTCTGTTTGCCTTTAGTACAAATCTCCCAGCCTTCTTTGCTCTATTTCAATAATGTTATTGGCCATGTTGACGATTCTGGACAGTCTGCTTTAAATAACTTACAATGATAGCTGTGAGATTATTAGTCTTTAGTTAGCTGCCATAGTTGTAAAGGATTTCCTTTTAATGTCGGAACTGTAGCCCAGATCATTTCTCCGTCTTTGACACAGTACCTGCTAGCAACATATAGAGTTCCCCCATGCGTGGGTTCAGATTAATGGCTGCGCTGAGGAAATGGAAAGCTGAAGCGTACTGCTGCATGGTCAGGTGTACCAGCCCCAGGTTGTACAACACTTTCCAGTCAAAGGGAGACAAGTAGTGAGCGCGTTTCAGGCAGCTGATGGCCTGTGGGAACAAGTGGAGGAGGAAGCCTTGTAATTGTATCTGAGGCGAAACAATCCAGGAACAAGCGGACTTATAATGCTTCAAGGACACAATTAGATTCAGTTGTGTTACAAGCCACTATTATATTACAGATATGCATTAATGATAAGTATTAAAAAACGATACAGCCACAGTTTAGTTCATATTCTGACACATAATACCTTCAGCACAAACTTAATTATTTCGCCCCCATACTTGAACTACAGCAGTTTTTCTGATAAAGTCAAGAGGGTTCATGAATGGGCTGTTATTTGCTTACATTTAACAGTCAAATCTGTTTATTGAAAATATATTTCAGTTATATATTTTCAGTTCTAGGGTTTTACGTATCAAGGTGCGAAAAAAAAAAGATCTCGTCTTCACAAGATTCTTCAACTTTAAATCTCGGGTGTACAAAAACACAACAGACAGCACAGTCGCTCTAAATGAAACAAAAACAAAGTTAAAATGGAAAGGCCAAGTGGATACAAAACTAAGTACACCCTTGTTGCTGCTATAAATTTAGATAAGAAAAGTAGCAGCCAGGTGTTGCTGATAAAATGCACTTAGCCTCTCTATGACAGCAGGAGTTTTGGCGGTTTGCTGGTCTGGAGCACCGATGTGTGTGTAAACGTAATGTCAGTGTGGAAAGACATCAGCAATAGGCTTAGAAAAGCAACCTGTACATCCATGCATGGATATCCATTTCATGCAAGGCTTTACAGACTAAACAAGTAAGGACAATTTGAACAGGTTGTCAGGAGAAAGCCTCTTCGGTTTAAAAAAAGATATGGCAGCATGACTTAAGTTTGCTAAGTTTCATCTGAACTATTTACAAAACTCTAGAGGAAAAAACATGTCGTTTGGATAGATGAAACCAAAGCAGAGATGTTTGGCCGTAACCCATAGTGCTTTGTTTGGGAAAAAGCTGAACACAACACCAGAACACCTCATAGCAAGTGCTCAACACGGTGGTGGAAGGATGATGATTTGGGCTTGTTTTGCAGTCAGTGAAACTGATTATGAACTCCGTGTACCAAAGTTCTCTTTTGAGAACATTTTGAGGTCCTCTTTTCCACAGCTGAAGATGAGCCCAAACTAGGCTCTGAGACACAGCAGCATAGAGCAAACATCTTCTTAAATATTACTACAGAAGGTGTTTCTACAACTATTTAAATGATTGGGTGTACTTAGTTTTCAGACACACAGTCTCTCCGTTTTAGCTTTAATCTTGTTTAATAAAGAATCTGATGTACTGTTTTGTACTCTGGAGGTTGAACCTGATTAGAACCTGATCATTTTAAATATGTAAAACCTAACAACTGAAACAGGATGTCCTTTCTTTTTCCCACGACTATACCTGGTCTAATAATCCAATTTACTTCTTCTAACCTTTTTGCTGTACTAAAGCAAAGCATAAAACCAGCATCACTCACAGCAACATATTTCTTCTTGCCAAAGAAGCACATGCCAATGTTGTTCCAGAGAGGGGGGCTCTCCGGCACGGCGCAGGCTGCCACTCTGTACTTGTTCATGGCCACATCAAAGTCACCGTGGGTTTGCATCATGCTGCCTGCAGCCAGGATGGCCTGAGAAGAAAAACAGTGATTAGACACATATTAGCGGAAGATGTAGGCTTTGAAACAGAACATGATGAAGGTCTGACTGGAACATCTGACCTTCTGCTTTCAGTGAACCGCTCTAAAAACAATGTGCTGCCCTCAGGAGTTCAGCAGGACACTAAGTTAGAGATGAAGAGCAGTGTTGTGCCAGGAACAGCATACCTTATAATTGTTGGGGTCAAACGTGAGGGCATTCCCAAGATGCTCGAATGCTTTTTGGTATTTCCCAAGCTAAACAGGAAAAACATAATATTATTGCTATTACTCTTTCTTTAATTAGCAAAAAGAAAATCCCAGAAAAGGCTGCGAACATTTCTACCTACCTGCAAAAAAAGGAGGCCAAGAGTGGTGAGGAGTTCAGTGTTCTCTGGAGAGAATCTGAATGGAGAATGGGGCAAGCTGAATGACATGTCACCTCATCCTCATTGTGCTTCTAACTACATTAAATGCCTGCACTTGTTTGAGCTCAGAAGCTGCTGATTATGCGATCAGGCTTTATTCAGCTTAATTGCAGCGTTTCAATTAGGACGGGTTTGGCCCGAAGAAAACTGTGGAGAGGAGGCACATGGACTCTAAAATAAGCCTCACAGTGGTGAGCCTCATTAAAGGCAGCAAGTATTGGGGCATTTGATTAATTTATTTGGTCTCAACAGGAGGTAGCCATAATGAGTGCTATTACAGACACTGATGTCATTTTCTTATTTACACCATGGCATCATGTTTAAAAATTCAGCATACGGGAAATAGGGAGAATTTATAAGGGAGCCGAAAAGGACCTCAGGTAAATAAATATGGCCAAGATAGAGCCTTTGGGCTGAAATAAATGAGAACCACCTCCTGCAGGGAGGCTGAAAATCAGTGGATAAACAAAGAGACAAGTTGAAGGCAGAGTCTTAAGTACTTCAACTTGAAATAAGGGATGAAATGGCCATTACAGAGCCTTGCAAAACTATTTCTATCACTTGGACTTTTTCATAATACAACCACAAGCTTTATAATATTTTATAGGAATTTTATGTGACACGTCAACACAAAGCAGTGCATAAATGGGAAGTGGAAGGAAAAAAGGTAAATGATTTTCCAAATTTTCAACATAAAACGTTGAAGAGTGTGGCTTGCATGTGTAATCAGGTACCCTTTTCAATAAAACCATGTGGTTGAGATTAAAAAATAATGAATTTATTTCTTCCCCCAGCAGCTTGATAGACACTAATGTTCTCTTAACAAACCTCTCAGGCCTTCACAGAACAGCTGCCTTTATACTGAGATTAAATTACACACGGATGGACTCGGTTCACTAATTAGGTAAAGGCAACTGGTCATTCTCCTTCCTTGCCACTGGTGTGCGCTGTTTTGGGTTGGTTTGTGACATAAACCAGACTGTGGTTGTAACGTGACAAAATGTGAAACATTTCAAGGCATATTAATCATTTTTAAAAGGCACTGTGGAAGACACCAATCTGTATTATAACAGTAGTACTACCCTCTTATTTCAATATTAATTCTACTAAATCTTCTCTGTTGCTCAGTGGATGTTAACAGTTTAAACCTCACTTACTCCACTGCTCTCTTATACACTTCAATGGCCTTGTCAGCTTCTCCAGCCATCAGATGGACTTTCCCGAGCATCATGAAGGTCTTGTCATGTTTATTTATCTGTAGAGCGAGGTTTAGATGTTCCTCAGCCTGACAGACACAAAGCATCAAAATGAAAAAAAAAAAAAAAACAAACAACCCCAATTTTCTACAATGTGATGTTGTGAATACTCACATATTTGAAATCTTTGATGAAGTAATAACACACACCCAGGTTATGACTGATCTCCTAGGGTGAGAGAACATTGCATGTCAGATTTACACAGAGTGTTGCTCTTAGTTTAATTGTCCAACAAAAATAGCACTGAAGCCAGTTTTGTGGAAACAGAAAGATGGAGGATCCAACACACTCTGCTGTGAGTGAATAGTGTTCCTCTGTGGCCAGTTTATCTTCAACCTTCAACGAAGTTGCTCTTTAACGAAGTGTTGTTGAGAAAACCAAAGTTCACTCAGAATACTTTCCGTTCTAGATGTGAGGAGAACTTCTGGCTGTGTCTTTCCGACTCAACGATGCCAGGAAGCACCACTTCACACTTTCCTTTCAAATTTCCAGGGAAAGTATCAACTCTGTACTGTGATGTGATGTGTGTGTGTCTGTGTGTGTTATTTACCCAGTCTTTCTCGTTACGTTTTGCAGCTTCATTATAGAACTCAATAGCTGCTTTGTGCTTTCCAAGCAGAAATCTAGGAAAAGAATAAAAAATAAAAAAAAACATCGATATTCATATTGAGAAAAGCTTCCACATGTGGATGAATTTAGCCAGATAATATCTGTAAAATTACTGTTCTTCACCTGCCAGCAGTTTTACAATAATTACTATAAAGCCCTCTTATGCTGATCTTGTTAGTTAGTGAGGGAAACTTCATGCGCTCATGACGGGTTCAGTGCAGCAGACTTACAGTGATCGGGCCACTTGGTTGAGGTTGTCGGAGCTGCTGGGATTAAGGATGGCACAGCTCTGAAACAGCTCCAGGGACTCCTGGATCTTCCCCTCAAGACGTAAGATTAGTGCTAGATAACAACAAAGACATGGCAAAAAAAGAGGATTTTCATCTCTGTGAAGAAAAAATGAAAGGACATAAAAAAATCAAAGGCACCGCATGGCATCCGAAGAGCAGATTTGGGGAAATTAGACCACATATCGCGGAGCTTAGGAGTCGACTGCAGGAGAGCTTTTTTATTGAGTGCACCTTTTAATTAACCTCACATATGTTAAATGTGTGAAGGGAATGACAGCAGTGACGGCTCACCTTGAACATATATGGCATATTCACACATTCCATTGGTTTCCTGCAGTTGCTCTTTAATGATTACCTACAGAAATAGAGAAAGAGACAAGAGTTCATTTATTTAACTGCAAAACTCAAGAGCCATTTGGCTAAAAAGAATTATAATTTAGTATTACTATAACTTCAATAAGATATCATGTTGAAACTAATTAAAAGTTGTATTCCAACTGTTTTTGTGGGTTTTGATGCTGTTCTACTTGCTACTACTTGCAAAGATGGAAGAGATGAACAAAAAAAATACTATCCTCCGGTGTGGTACAATTATTATAACGCACTAAAGCAATCAGTCTAAGTGCTGCATCAGCTAATGTCCAAATTAGCTTCTTTACCTCGTCTGAACGTTGACAAAAAATATTTACTTTTTAATTATATGTTTGTGTTCTGTTCATATAATGAAATTATTTTAGGTCAATATGTGGTTTCGAGACTTCAAACAGGCAACCCTATAAGGCAAAATGATTACTAAATATTGCATTAATCATATCAGTTGCAATTAATCCACATTTTCATACTCAACTGTTTCTAATCAGTTTCTTTAATGTTTCCAACCTTGTGTTGGCCCTATAATCTGTGTCAGTTGTTGTCATCTTTTGCAGCGAGACTTTACCCAGAAGGCTGAATGTACTGTATTATAAATCCTGACACTTGGAATATAAATACTGGGCATTCCAAACAGCCTTTGTGATATGGATATTGCATACACTGATGCTGAGATGACGATTCCTTTGTAATACATTGTGAGACCCTAACTAGGATTTCCTCTTTTGTTTTAAATGGGCACTAAGCCTCCTGAAACCTACATTACTTATTATGAAATCATAATACAATATTCAGGACCAGCGGAGTGTCACAATTTTTTGTTTTATGTTAAATTCTCAAAATCCCAAATATGGAGTAAATCAAAGCAAAAATAAATAAATAATAAAAATGTGCTCACAGTAAAGCAACTTAATTTCAGTGGAGACATTTGAAAGGACTCAGCTGACATGTTTCTCCATGTTTTAGCTCCTCTTCAACGACTTCCCTTTAAACCCTGAATAAAATGGAAAACTTCTTAAATAATAGGCTCTCAATAACTGAGCTCCATTTCATCTTAAATAACACATAATTTTATATACAAGCACTTTCCTCCAGGACATAAAGTATCTTCAGCAGAGCTTTCCCTTCTCAGGTTGCTCTTTTGTGGAACCAGCTCTTTGTTTTTGTTTGGGAAGCAGACACTCCGTCCTTGTTTTAGACCAGGGTCCAAACAGACATCTTAAAGTGGGATTTTTGTCTTAAATGTTCAGAATTTCAGAAATATACTCCAACTTTTAGATTTAAGTGTAGATGAAAGTTATGAAAAGTCTTAAGGCTAAGAATCATCTGTTACTCTCCTGGTTATTTAAGACAGCTCCAGAGGTCTCTCAACTGGTTTGGAGTTGCCACTGGGGGGCCAGTCATGGCACCTAGAAGACAGAGTCATGTCCTCTGCCCTGCTGGGGTCCCTGTCTGAGTTTGATTATCAGTTATAATGTTCAAAGAAGCCAAAATAAGGTAGGGAAAATAGGTTTGGGCACGCAATACAGAGGAAATAAGGGAAAACTGCTCGTCTTTAATTTACTACATAAATACCCTGGCTTATTTCACACATTCTGCATAAAAAAATACATAAAACATTATTGTGTTGAATGTGAACTTATCTTAAGATTTTCACAATTTTATCCAGGATCAGTTTTGCAGCACAGCAACATATCATAAACCAGCTCTGAGAATAACTTTTCAGATTTGGTCCTATACCTCTCTTAGAACATAGCTTTGAGTCAAAATTGTCTTTATACTTAAGTCCATTCTTAACAGCACTTATTAAAGGTATATAAGTTTGAAAAAATCTGGTCCCAGCCTCCTATCCTTTTTTCAAAGCTTCTAGCTGGAGAGGTGCATTCTTTGGAGTAATTAATGCCAATGACTTTGTTGTTGCCTAGCGCCGTGCTTCAGTATTTGAGTTTCTTTCCTGTTTTCTCAACCCTCAGTTGGTCGAGGCAGATTGATGCTCACCCTGAACCCAGTTCTGATGTTGATTTCTTCCTATTAAAAGGTAGTCAAGAGGGATGAAGCGCCTGGCGTCGGCGTAGAGCACGCGACCCAGTGCTCAAGGCAGGTGTCCCAGGTTCGAGTCCCGACCCCAGAGTCCTGTGCTGTATGTCGTCTCCCTCTCTCCACCCCACTTCCTGTCTGCCTACTTAATTAAAAAAAATAAAGGCCACTAGTGCTGCAAAAAAGAAAAGTAGGTAAAAATCTAAATCTAACCGTACTGAATGATGATTTGGACTAAATGAACTGTATCGAATGCACTGAGATTAGATTTTATTACACAAGAGTTGGACCTGATAGTTTGGTAAAGTGCTTTGAGATTAATTTTGTAATGAAATAAAACTGGACTGAATACATTTCTTTGTCAAAGACACAGGATCAGTCTTTAAGAGTATATATATAGAGAGAGTTTTGCGGCTGACTTGTCAATGCTTTGTTTGAAGTATTACCCTGCTGAGAAGATATTTATAGACTTAAAACAACCTCAATATCCTAACAGTCTGCGTTTACATTGCAAGTCATCCTCACAGTCAGATTTATAAAACTTCACAACAGGAAATCTGGGTCGGATCTGGAATTTCAGCAGATTAAATGACTGTGATGAAGGGATGTACGTGTTATCGCCTTGCATGGGACTGATCTTCAGAGTAAGAGTAAGAAGGCGTATTTCAGTAGCACGTCCTACAATTGCAGGCATCTATTCGCAGAATACTTATCAGATTCATACAGCAATTACTGCAGAGAATAAGTAGAGTGGAAAGCTGAAGTGTGTATTTACCGAGCACTCAGCTCAATCATGCTTTCCTTCACTGTACTCAGACCTGATCTGACAGTAAGCACATGTTGGTCAATGACAGAATAAGCCACAGGGAAATTCAAATAATTTACCTTACAGGTCTCATAGTCTTTGCGCAGGTAGTGCTGGTGGATCAGCCAGTTTCTTCTCTCCACAATGGGAAGCTCTGGAGCTGGGTGGGAAAACATAGCCAAGAGGGAAAAAAAACTGTGATGGAAAATAAACTGGAGGTATTTTAGTCTCATTACATTTTTCCTCTCAGGTGATGTCTCGTTTTGTTAAAAGATAAAAGATTAATTTTGCACGCGCCCTCCTTTTGCAGTCATTAAAAGGTGTCGGATCTGACAGTGAGCACAGATGTTCTGCAGCAACCTCAATCCACAAGCTGGATTTGAGTCAATTTACCTGACACACTGAAAATATTTGCTTGTTAGCTAGGTTTCACTTAAGAACAGATGGCTCTGACTGTAAACACTTACGTCTGCGGTATGTGTGCAGTCCTTTTATATATTCCGACAGGCAAATAAATAATCTGGAAAGAGCCCTACCTCTGCAGTCAGATGCACGTCTTTGATGCGACAGTTAACATAGATGCTGAGACTTCAACCAACCCCGGGCTAAACTTTAATCAATTCACCAGCCAGGCTGTAAATGTCACCTTGTAAGGAAGTTTTGGCTAACAAACACTTGCTTCTTTCCCTCCTCCTTCTCCATCTTTCTTTTTAACATCTTGGCAGGTTGAGATATTCTTCTTGTTGCCAGGGCAACACTGTCTCTCGGAAGCCAGGTGCTTGTGACAGAACTGAGAGCGTACAGAGGTTGAATGAAAGTGGGAGGCTGAGAGAATGAGCAGCACAATGTAGGGCTTTAGAAAAGGGTTAGGTAACCTCAAGAGCCAAACCACAATGCTCCAAGTTCTCTTCCCAGCCGAGAGCAACATTTCATTTCACAAGGAAGGAAAATGTAATTCCAGCTGAAGCAAGTTTGATTCCCATAATCCTGTTATCTCGCGCCTGTTACCTTTCCCTCCGGGGCCTAAAAATAGGATTCAAAACATTGTAAAATAAAGTGCTAGCTTTGAGTCTGTCAGTGACATTGTAGAGAGGGAGGAGTGTTATTAAAGAACAGTGTGTAACAAAACAGTATGAATCACACCAAAGCACCCCTCTGTTTTCATCTGCCAGCACTTGAAGCAGAACTCAGGATTTGGTGAAAGAACCAAAGTCGATCTTAAGTGTTTCGCAAAGTTCCTTTCCACTGGTGAGCGTAAAAACTGGAGGGATTTCACACGTTCGCCACATCAAGATTCGAAACGGTCCCATTTGTGGAGACCCAATCCGCTTTCTTCCCGCTGAGAGAACAATGATGTTCTCGTCTCTGCGATTCCGCCGTGTTTCCTGTATCTGAATTCAAGACAACAAGGCAGATTTTGGAGAAGAGAAACTGAAAACATCTGTAACACACAACTACAGGGGGGAACAAGAAAAGCCCAGCATGTGATGTCCCATGTATAACTGTGTGGAGGAAAAAAAATACTTTATCCCAAACATAAAGGAATTATGGCATTGTTGCATTTAAACTGGCAAATGCTAAGACAGCTTTGCCTAGCTTGTGTTTCAGCCATGTGTTAAAGGAGGATAAGAGCAGAAAAGAGGCGGGCTGAGATCAAAGGACACATGGGGAGATTATAAAGAAAAAACGGAAAGTTTGACTCCAGAAAATGGCAGAAATCCCCTCATCTTGTTGAGTTATTTTATCTAATCTTTCGCGGCTGAAACACTGAAACATGCTGCAACAGAAACAGTCATGTTGGCACCTTCTGGGCTTTAACCAGGAAATATGCTGAGCTGCACTGCTGATAACCTAATAATAGACCATAATACTCTTGTTGTGCACAGCATAATTAACTTTGCGCCTGCATTAAATTATTCTAATTGCATTTCATGATAGTAATTATAGAATATATATAAACCTTCGGTATCCATGGACACAAATACAATATGCTTTGTTACTTTCTATTTCATTATGTTTAAGGTTTAGACTTTTGACTAACAATTTCAAGTAATAATTACCCGAAATCATAAGCAGAATTAAAATCTAATCAGGAGATTGTTTCCTAATTAACAGGATCTGGTATTTATAGTGAAATGGCATTTCAGATTTTTAGGCCACTATTTGAAACATTAGTCCAATATGAAGCTTTCTGTTTTTGAACTGGTTTTATTGCTTATTAAGGTCATTATTGTTCCATCTAAAATGCTGAAACAGCGCTTAATAAAAATTCTCACATCCCCATACGTCTATGATGGCTCAATATATGCTCAAACCAACTGACTTAAAACTAAAGAAACTGCTGCTGGTCAAAACTGGAAAGACTTAAAGCCCGCCCTAAGCTTTCAGATCTTTTCACATTTTTGAGGCATATATTCAGAGATTTTGGTCCATATTGACATTATGGTGTCACAGTTGCTGCTGATTTGTCATCCGGACATCCATGATGCTAATTTCCCACTCTCAACACATTCCAAACATGTTCTATTGGATTGGGATCTGGTGACTTTGGAGGCCACTGGAGTACCGTGAACTTGGTTTGATTTTCAAGAAACCAGTCTGAGATGATCCGAGGTCTGCAACATGCCGCATTATCCTGGTGGAAAAAGCTATCAGAGAATGGGAACACTGTGGTCTTAAAGGGACGGAGAGGCTCAGCAGCAATACTCAGGAAGGCTGTGGTGTTTTTAAGAAAACACCTCCCCACACCACTTTACTACCACCAGCAGCCTGATCCATTTATACAAGGCAGGATTGATGCATGTTTTCATGCTATTTACACCAAATTCTGACCCTGCCATGACCCTGCTATCTGAATGTTGTACCTGAATGTGAGACTTATCGGTCCAGCCAATGTTTTCCAAATCTGTTGCTGATCATTTTTAGTGAGCCTATTAATTCAAGACTCAGTTTCTTGTTCTTAGCTAAACAGGAGTAGCACCCGGTGGGGTCTTCTGCTGCTGCAGGCCATCTATGTTTCCCACGTAACTTGGTTGTAACAAGTGGATATTTGAAATGCCTTTCCTTCACCTCAAACCAGTCTGCCCATTCTCTGGGCAGCTGCAACTGACTGGATATTTTCTCCTTCTCAGACCAGTATCTGTAAACCCAAGAGGTGTCTGTACATGGAACCCCTAGGAGATCAGCAGCTTCTGAAATACTCAACCTGCAGCTCAGCAACTATGCCACATTGAAAGTTACCTAAATCCAAATCTGTGACCAAGACAGCAAGTATTTGTGATGTATCAAGAGCCACGGTATCCAGGGTAATGTCAGCATACCACCAAGAAGGACGAACCACATCCAACAGGATTAACTGTGGACGCAAGAGGAAGCTGTCTGAAAGGGATGTTCGGGTGCTAACCCGAATTGTATCCAAAAACATAAAACCACGGCTGCCCAAATCACGGCAGAATTAAATGTGCACCTCAACTCTCCTGTTTCCACCAGAACTGTCCGTCTGGAGCTCCACAGGGTCAATATACACGGCCGGGCTGCTATAGCCAAACCTTTGGTCA